>NC_070584.1:10645739-10880739 GCF_027409825.1 Scomber japonicus
ACCATTTACCACCACCCACTGAACTCAGATCAGTTACTTGAGACCCCCACAAGGTCTCTTCTAGCCAGATAGGACTGTTTTATTCCCTGGCAAACTGCTGCTTTATCCCTCAGTCCAAACTAAACACATTTCAAAAGCAGGAGCCTGCACCCACACGAGCACGTACATGCACCGTCACACACCTCACATACACATTCACTGCTTGTTTGTGTGCCTGGCTGGGGATCAGAGGACACCAGAGCTGCAGCACTAACTCAAACCTTTGGAAAAAAACATCATCCTGTGGGAGCACTGAGTCGAGTCCATCCATCTACAGGAGTGTGATAACACTGGGCCAGAACCCAGATATACACAAAAACGCACACAGCATAATTTGCACATAAAGACATACACACATAAAGCTTGCAACTGGCTACCATACCCCCCAACTCTTATAAATACACAAGGCCCCTGAGCTTTGATCATTCTTGGCCAACAAAAGACTGACTAATGACTTAACAACAGAAACATGCGTTAACAGCTTTTTCTCACTCTTTTGTAATTGGCGCCAGGTTCTCTTAGTCATTGTGCCTTTTAAAGGGGGGGAACACAACAAGCAAACTTGTTCTGCAAAAAACATTCTTCCACGTCTATGTCCACATACAACTGACAGTAGAAGACAGACTATTAGTATTTCAATACATCCTGTGAGCATCTGAGTTAAGTAGCACAGCTGCTGGCCTTATTTCATGAAATGTTTTGAAAGTGTTTTTTAAGTGGAACTACTCGAGAAATGTTAGGAAACTATGTTGTCTGTATTGTGACCTCTGATATTAGACAATCTTGGATTGGAAGGAGTTGTCAGGTCATTGACTCTAGTGAATGTCTGGAGATAAGTGTAAAAGTCTCAGCTTTGGTGGAGGAGTGTTTGCTCGTAAATAGTCTGTGTGGAAATAGGAGGTGTATTTTCAGGAATATGTGGGGGTTACTATACATTGATGTGTTACTGCATCATCTTAAAGTATGTGTGTGCTCATTCTTCTGGTATTTTATGATCTTTATGGAGCCAGTTCCCCCAAATTACTCACCCACTGCGGTATCCTGCCTCTGAAACAGTTACCTCCAGCTGTTTTGTTTCATTTATAGTACTCAGACAGTGAAACACTACAGCTGAAGAAACTCAGCAACATGTCTTAGAAGTGATTTCACAGTTACTAAGGACACAGTTATCATAGGGACTGTTTCCTAGAAAGCACTTTCAATGAAAACCATTGGAAGTGACGTCTGTGGATTGTCCAGAGACACTGTTTCTGGTAAGACACACAGCTGTTCATTTTTTCAGATGTAGTAGAAGTCTCAATGCTTTGAACACCACAAACACACTTTTATTAGCTGTACAGGGGTGGTTTAAAGTTGCGTAATATAAAAATGCATGATAAAAGGACATAATATGAAAGCAGTGACAGCGTGTGTGTGTGTGTGTGTGTGTACGTATGGATGTGTCAGGTCTCTGTGATGGGGTGGATGGGTTGGGAGGGGGAGCTGCTGACTTTGGGGTCAGGAGTCTGACGTCACTGTCTTGCTAGTGTTTGACAGACAGGATTTCCTGTCAGCAGGTTGTTTACCTGGTGCACTGTGTGTCTGACAGGGGGTGAGACCAGTAACCTGACCCCTGGCAATGATCCGCTTGCTCAAGCCACCTGGTCTTGGTTTGGTCTTGGCTGCTCCACTGCCACCAAGATGAAGATCCACTGGAGGATGTGCTGTTTCAAGTCATCACTCTAAACACAGTCTGTGCTACTGTAGTTTCCTCTATGCTACTTGAACATTGTTTAGCTTTGGTCAAGTGCTTTCTCTATTCAGTAATTGTTGTCACTGTAATTCAAGGTGAGGTTAGCAGGGCAAAGTTTAGATGGTACACGTGGACAGATTTGTGTCCTGCTGGGTAGACGGAAGACAGAGGAGAAAGAAAACTAGAAGAAAAACAAAAGTATCCCTACCTCTCCTCAGGCTTGTGCCCCAACAACAGCCCGGTGATACCAGGAACCGTTCAGACCTGTCACTCAGCACAGGCAGGGGTTCTCCATGCACACAAACACATTCATGCTCCCCATTTCGTGCTCGCATCACACACACCTGGTTTAAATTTGTGGGGTCGGAGGTGAGGCATAGATGGATCATTATCATAGGTCATACACAAGGCAGGCACAGATGGAGGATGGCCAATACTTAACAGAAAAACGCACAGCAGATCTCACAGCAGTTATTCTAGGCTCCAGATTAGGCCACTCTCTTGATTGACACTGCTCATTTGGCCGAGTCTCAGAGTGTATTTATTACTTATCCTTTCCTATCATCAACTGTTAAGAGATCTCCCTGTGAGGGGGGTGGAGAGCTGGTTCATGGAAATATCAAAGTGCAGTATGTTTCACCCATCACCTCCTTAGTGACTAAACTGTTGGCTATGAATGTTTCCTGTTGGAGTGGGCAGCAATGTGTTGGCAGAGTGTACTCATACATGAATGCACACACTCTCATGGAGTACTTGTCATCAATATCTAAGACTAATCATGATTTTTATTAATTTTGATTTTGCTCTGCTGTATTTCATTTTCGAATTGTTCCTTGGTTGATTTAAACATATCATGGCCACAGGAACCTGGCCCACTCTCTGTCTTTGTTAGAAAAGTCGAGCTGGGCCTTTTCTATTCCCCAATTACTGAGTAGTGTTTCAGGTTACGCAGATCAGGCTGAGTGGATTAGTTCTTGTCAGTGTGATCTCATAAAGAAAGCACCATTACACATTTTTTGTGTTTATTAGGTTATGTAACTGCTATTGTTGTAGTCCTACTCCCTCTCTAGGCAAATGTGTGATTTTTGTGTTACTGCATACATAATTTAAGTCTACTCAGCAGGGTCGAAGGATCAATCCCCAGGTCTCTTCAATTCCTCAGTCCTTGTGTAAGGGTTAATGACAGAATTGCTGCTCTCCATCATTGACTTGACTCACTCAGAAGGTTTTCATTAGGGCACAGAGATAGATACCGTAATACAGTACTAATGATAAATCTATTTGTATTGAAGCACATGGGGCCACACGCACACCAAGAAGCATGTACAAAGGTCAAAAAAGTCTGTTTTTGAATTATGCAGTTAGACTCAGCCTAACAACATCCAGACTTGTAATCACAGAGACAGCTCTGATGTTTTAGGGTCTGCATCCAGTTACATGTGCATCCATGTTTGCACCACATGTAACATCATCAGCATGACTCTGCAATGTCTGTATGTATGTATGCTATTATAGATGTGAGTGCAATGTTTAGCAGTGATGAATTACTGTTAAGTGTTGCAGTAATATGATTTCTTTTTTCAGCTACAAGTAATGTATAAGATTACTATGCGACTTCCAGTAATTGCATTACAGTTTTTAACAACATTTTATGAGATTTCCAGGAGCTGAATGGGAGGGTTGATATCAATCTTATCTGAGTGCTCAGTGTTAGTTTGGTACAATGTCTGGAGGAGCTTTACCATAAGGGTAGAATTATTCCTTTCAGTAATTTACATGTTGTCTTCTTTACTGACATTTACTTTTACTGTATGATATTTTGTCTGACCATGTCTGAAGGGAAAAGTGATTATAATTGTTATGAACCACCACAATCAGAGATGTGGGGGGAAAAAAGGCAGATGTCATAGAGAGGGGCGAGACATGATAGTCTAACTGTCTGAAAGAAGGATATCTCTCTTTGTTTGATAATGAGAAAAGTTAATCTTTGTTGTTGGCTTCCCAACTCATTTAAAAAAAGACAAGAGAAAAGAGAGAGAGGGCAAGTGAGCTGAGAGCATGAACGAGTGACATAGAGACAGTGCTGGTGAGGACAATGGTGGAAAGCTTTCATTGAGAGAGAGAAAGCCTGTGAATGACAAAAATACATACGTTTCTGATTGTTTCACTGCGGTTACATTCTAAAGCACAAGTAAAGAACAATGAAACACTCAACAGATGATTTTCTGTGGAAACAGACATTCTTTATTTCTGTTTCATTTTCCTCCTCTGCATTCCTCCTTTTCATTCATTCATTATACACAATTAACACAGCAGCAAATACAAAGAAAAACAGGACAAGTCTGTGTTTTTTCCTCAAGTGTGATTGCTGTCTTTGAAGTGTGGCAGAGAGAGAAGGGGAGAGAGAGGCAAAATGACTAACAGTGGAAAGCTTCCTCTGAAATAGAAAGCCTGTGAACAAGATACAGGACTAATGAATCAGTTGTCTGCAGTGTTTTCATGACACCTGTTAGTGTTAGAAGACACTTGGTAGTAGAAGCGCTGCTGGGTCTTTACAGTAGGTGCTCTTTGGATACTTCAGGTGCGCTGTTTTTCTTCAATCTTGTGAAAAGGCCTTTGTTTCAAATGGTAAAGTTTAAAGTGTAAAATGACCATCGTGTTGGGACTCACACAGGTCTTCATCCTTCTTTGAGTTCAAGGAGCACAAAGAAGGATGAAGACCTGTGTGAGTTTTATTTTACACAAACCCTACAGTGTGCCTCTGTGGTGGCCTTTCCTAGCAAATATACAGTGCTTCTTTAGTGGTGTTAATAGAAAGTGTCGTCCCTAGGAAATCTATGGCTGTACCTGGAGTAAAATCGGCGAGGAAAAAAAACGTAAATGGTGTGATTGGACGCAGAAACAGGCCAAGCAGGAGGAGTTCATGCTAGGCTAACTGCTAATCCATGGAAGCCGGCCGTGCCTACACTCATACTGGCAAATGTTCGCTCCCTTGACAACAAGATGGACTACATCAGAGTTGGACTACTTAGAATGTGGAGTGCTTCCCGATGCAGAGTGAAGGACTGCTGTGTCTTCGTTTTTCACAGAGACTTGGCTGAATGTGAACTTCACGGACGCCGAGGTTCAACTGGAGGGGCTGGAGCTGTACAGAGCGAACAGAGTGGTTTTTGCTGGCTGGCAAGCTAAAGGTAGGGGGCCTGGCCATTTTCATTGGCAAACCATGGTGCCAGGATGCTGTGGTGGTTTCTACTCACTGCTCACTACACGTGACAGTAGGGTGCCAACTCTTCTACATGCCGCCTCATCAGTACTAGTCACTCGTTGATGTGTCCCAGCTGTCAACATCAAACTGAGTCATGTGCTTTCTCTCCAAATGCACTTCAATGCACTTTGCTGCTAATTTCTTGTTTTTTTTGTTTTTTTACTGCTGTGGGCTAGGAGGAACAGCATTTTTTAAATTTTTTTAGTATACAACAAAATGACAATAAACTTAATCTTAAACTTAATTTGATATTTTTGATTGTGACTTCATTCTACCCATGCAATGAGCCCTTCACAAGGTTGAAGAAACTTTTTAGTATCAGCTCAAGAAAGGTTTTTTCACATGGCGTGCTCTAAAAAGAAAAAAGAAGACAACAAATCCTTTTTAATCAGGGATGGACAGACTCTTAGGCTACTCATAAGAGGCAGAGGCAGTCTCATATGAGCACAAATCTTTTGAGAAAATATGCCCACTTGGAACTATCTGAACTGAAGCCACAAAAAAGAAACAATGTAAGAGCCCAATATGAATGATCCTCTTTATGTTAGGATGCACACTTTTTTTTAAAGCTCTCTGTTATATGTATGTGTTATGTATGTATTTTGTTTTTAAAATGCAGCCCTCATTACTTGAAACACTACTTCAATCACTATGACAGTACTTAACATCTGTGTTTAATAGAATGTCACTTTCTTTCATGTTGTTGGTGTATATACACATTCACACCTCATATCAAGAGTATTCATTTTTTATACCAGAGGTCAAGCCTGTTCAATCAGCCTGTTACAAGCAGACACAGTTTTAATGGACACTGCACTAGTCACTTAAATATGAGGATAATGGCGCACACTTTCGGGCTGTCTCTCCCAGAAGGCATTCATGGTGTTGCGCTCATCTGTACAAACAAAACGTGACAGAAAGAATAAGTTCATACCTGGCCAGCAACTGCATTCAGTGGGTGTGAATGTCAGCTCGCAAGTTTCAAAAAGTTACAGAGATGGTTGCATTCATCCCCACCAAATTTCTGCATTTCAACATGTGTTAAATATAGAAAATGTGATGTGTGGGTGCGGTGGCTTTGGAGTTGTTTTAGGAAGCCTTTGAAGGAGAATAATATAACAAATCATGACTGCAGTTTTGTTTTTGGTGTCTGGCCATTTACATGACCTATACCACATGGGATTATTCAGACACATTAATCAACAATAAACTTAACACACTGACCTCAAATATAAATAAAGCATAAATAAAAACATAAACAGGCTATACACATAATGTCCCTGGAGATATCCAACAATACAAATCAAACAAATGTATATATACATACAAACCCACAAGCACAAACATTATATACATATTTATACAAACACAACCCAAATAAAAGATAATCGACATATGCATCTGTGATCCAGTTCATAAAGACTCTATAATCAAATTATATTTCTCCTCCATGCTCTCCATGCTGTGGAAATATATTCAGAAAATGCAAAAACCCTTCTCAAAATGGTCTTCAATGAAAACGTAATCTCCATTCTGGAACATGAACTTTATATAATATATATATATTTTTGTTGCAAATCATGACATAGAGGATATTAGACAATGAATTAAATGTTGTTTTCCACTAAGTTCACATTAACCAGTGTTTTTCATGTTCTGTATCTTTCATTTTCAATATGTAAGGCAATAATGTAACACACTTCTGCTGTTGAGTGATTAGTAGTCCTTTAAACATAAACAGACATAAATAAGGAGTCACTGAATACATTTTCAGTTATCTTGCCCGACACTGTGGGAGTGTAACAGATTAAATACATCAGACGTAAAACATACACACACTTAACCATCCTGACACACTGACCCAGTAACCTTTGCCTTCCAGCTGAATCCAGTGTCCGGTCCATATTATCCTGACCTCATCCCAACCTCGTCCAAGGATTTCCATTCACCCCTCAACCCTGACCTCAGCAATCCCCCATGGTAGAGGGTCTTATCTCATGTTTATAGGTTCTATTCATTTTACATTTATCAGTCACCCACAGGCGTTATTACATGACAGGATTATGTTACCAAGACCAGTATGAAGGAAAAACAATGTGATTTTATGTGTGTGTGTGTGTGTGTGTGTGTGTGTGTGTGTGTGTGTGTGCCCAGTGGATGGATGGATATATGGGATACATGGGAGATGAGCATAAGGTAAATGAGAAGCAGATGTGAGCTTTGCATGACAGCAGGGGTTATTCATATACACACACACACAAACACACACACACACACACACACACACACATGCGCATACACGCACATCCACACATGCCACATGCACACACACACTTGATAACAAATTGTACAAGAGATATGTCTTTCACCATTCACACTCTCACCTCTGTATCTGAGTGTTGAAGTGTCTCTGTGCATGAGTAACATGACTTCGGTAATAAAAATGTACGCGACCTCTAAGAACAAACACAGAGCAGGGGAAAGATGGAAGAAAGTGAAAAGTTCATCAGACCAAAACTGGAGTAAATCATTGCAGAGCAGAAAAGAGGGGATGCTGGGAGTCGAAAAAACGATAGAGAGAAACACATGACGAGGGGGGTGAATGTTGAGGGGAGAGGAGGAGTGGAGCCGGAATCACTACAGGTCACAGGTGTATTTACATAACAAGGCAGTGTTTTTCTGTAATTACCACAGTTTGGCAAACTATATCATATCAATCACAGCACTAACCCGTAACTTGCTGACGTCTCCACTGGGACTTCACTGTTGAGAAATCCAAGTTCAAGACAACTGCTACGCCCCTTAGCTGTGTGTGTGTTTGTATGTGTGTGTATGCGTGTGTGTGTGTTTGTATGTGTGTGTGCGTGTGTGTGTGTGTGTGTGTGTGTGTGTGTGTGTGTGTGTGTGTGTGTGTGTGTGTGTGTGTGTGTGTGTGTGTGTGTGTGTGTGTGTGTGTGTGTGTGTGTGTGATCTTAAGATATGGAGAAAAGACTGCAGACCAACATATGAGATCATCTTGACTCCCTTGCTGACGAGTATTGTATCATTAACTGCCTGAGGCCAGCTACAAACTGCATGCTCTAACACTTGGTTTGGTTAACTCATTAAAGCAAAATAGACCAATTACATTTAACAGCCTCATTAGAAGATAAGATGTGTTTGTGCTTTCATCTGAATGAGATTTTGTGTGTGTCTACTTATGTGTGTGTGTGTGTGTATGTGTGTGTGTGCGTGTGCAGGACAGGGGGCAGTTGGGGTGGGGGTGGGGGTGGGGGGTGTTGGCTGTTGATTTGTTAAAAGCTTGTCTGTCATCATGGGTCATTGTGGTACTAAAATTCAAGGACATCATGATGAAGGGCAGCAGCAAAATATAGATGTTACAAATTACAACATGTCATGCTACCGTTATGCAAAAGTGAAGCCAAAATATGTAATTTCTGGGAGCTGCCATTTTGCTTGTCTGATGTCATTTGGAGCCAGAGTCTGCACAGTAGAGTTGAGAAGGGGTGACGCGAGTAGGTCTATCTGCAGACTCGACACAAGACACTTTACTACATGACACACCCACTTGGTTAAGTCTTGGCATGGGCTGTGGGATTGACAAGGTGAGGGGTCAGGGATGTGTTTCATGTAGCGTGTTTGTATAGTGTAGTAAAGTGGGTGTGTTATGACTGTCTGCAAGACCGCAGATAGACTCTTCTCAGATGATGTCTTGCCTGATGTAGGTTTATGATCATGATCAATCATTAAGTCACACCCTCTTTTTATATCGTCAAATAACAAACTTATTAGAAACATGAGCACAGACATCAGCATGATTGGAGCTAAATAAAATGGCAGAATCCATCTTTGGGAAAATTTTATTTGACATGTACTTTTCTGGTTTGGCTCATGGCCCATCCGCTTACATGGCGAAGGTGAGATTTATGACCTATACTGCAGCCAGCCACCAGGGGGTTTTGGCTTCACTTTTGGAGAGCTGTCATGATGTTCATATCTATATATGGTTAATGGTTGTGATGTACACTTTCCATTTTCTGAAACTTGTGTTCCATTTCCTTTCAGAGGGAAATATTGTCCTCTTTACTCCTCTGTTCATTTGATGAATTATTTTAAAGAACTAGGAAGAATGTTGTTTATGTTTTTTACTTTTTTCAAATATGTACTCATATCTTGTAAAACATTACAACGTAACAATTTTGAGAAGGAAAATCACTTTAATTGATCTTCTCAAAACTCATTGACGTGCATCCTGAGGACACAAGTAATGATGTTGATTGAAGAGCTCATAAATCAAGAGGCATTGATGGAGGTTTAACTAGACAGAAAAACATTAATCAGCTCTGACAGTGAAGCCTCATTGAAAACAGATAATATTATTGTGAACTTTATACCATAAATAACTTTCATGAAAATGTTTCTATTTTGTTCATTTATTGTTTCCAGTCCAGAAAAAGCGAAGTGAAGGTATCCAATTTCTTCAAAAGTATGTTCTAGTTGTGATTGCACATCTGCAATTGCAAAAGCAGTTCTCAACAACATCCAGTCTGGCAGATGATGATAAATAAAGATGAATGAAAAGGTTGCAGTGGTCTCTGCCACACAGAGGGAGGCAGAGCAAGCAGGGAATACAGGTCTACTTCTCCAGCTGCAGTTTTTACCTAACATATTTCTTAAACCACATAGTAACCTTTGAAGTACAGCAGGAAGCTTACAGGAGACATTCCCATTACTTGCAGAAAAACTCACAACACAGGATTCCAGAGTTCCCTGAGTTAATTTACTCAGATGGTTTTACCATTGAGATGAGCTCTTACTATAAAAAGAATGTATCTATAAAGAAAAAATGACTGATCTTTGATTGAGTCTGAACTACTGATACCTGGTAGGTCACTTTTCAGGAGAGGCTTGCAGTGATAGGGGGTAGAAGGAGAAAAGAGAAGACACACAAGAGACCTGCCAGTGAACTCCGCATCCTGAGTAAAACTGTCAAGTCTTTTATTTTAACAACAGGAAGGCAACATGAGAGTGGGAGAGTTTGTCCCACGGAGAGAGAACAGTCAGCATTTTGTGTTGAGTATCAATGGAGAGTCTCTGTCCTTTCCTTTCCTTCTCTGTACCCCTGAGGGCCAAGGACATGCTACATCTGTACACCCCTGTTCCTCCAAAGCTGGAAGATCTTTAAAACCAGAGTCGACTTTGAAATTACAATCACACAACCACGACCATATCAGAGAGATGAGATGGACCCTTGTCCTTGTATTCTCTGTTGGGAAAATAAACTATATTAAACTCTGACTTTCAAACTTTTTGTGACTCAACTGGCAGTGATCTACGCAGTTATTATGATAAGTTGAAGCAGTGGCTTGTCACAGTACAGCTTAGGGTTAATGTACTGCACTTTAGCAGACTAAGATGAATCTGTTATGTGGCCTGAACTAAAATGTTGTTGATCTCATATTATATAGTAGTGCAATAAGTTAAAAATAGTCACAACTCAAGACTTAAATTAAAGAAACCATAGCTGTGGCCAAATATAGAAGGTCATGCAGATACAGTATGAAAGTGATGCGAAACATAACACTGACACTCTGTTTAATACAATAATTGCCGTAAATACAAACTACAGCATTTCCTCCCACACACAACACTGTCTCTGTTGCTGGTTACGTAATGAGCAGCTCATTCTATAGGCAGACCTAAACAGTATTTGCTGTGTTGACTTTCATACGTAGAGAAGCACATTCATAGCACAGGATGTTTATGGTGTGTGTGTGTGTGTTTGTGTGTGTTTATACTGTGCAGAAATGTACAGTATATGTGAAATTACAAGTGACTACACAGGCTAGTCACTATTTCTTAGTCATGTGATGTGGTGGGCCTGTTCATCCTGTAAGAGATAGAGTACCATGATGAGGTCATTAGTGCTGGACTGTTTTGAGTTAAAAGAGAGTGAGTGAGTTAACCTGGCCTGAACCTGGGATTGAACTGCACCCTTTTAAACTCACATACAGTCAGAAGCAAAACAGCTGCAGGGGCTGTTATGCACACAAATGTTTCACACTGTTGTGCACACATGCATGCAGACTCGACACATGCACATACAGATAAACAAGCATGCACCCAAACAGGCATTCACTGTACATGCCGATCCACACGCTTCCCCTTGAAACACACACACACACAAGCATGCGCACACACACACACGCACACATGTAAAGTCCTATGGGGAAGCAGGATATGGCCTCTCCAGGTCTGAAGCCTGTGCTGTTTTTCTTGGCACTGGACACAGCAAAGCCTGCTGGGGGATATGAAGCCTCTCAGTCGTCAAACGGAGCTGGCCCTACCCTCAGTACTAAACACACAAAAATACACACAGGACACTTTTCAATCCATCTTCATCTCTAAAATGCTGAAATAGAATCAGACGCAGCGCTAATGTGTGGTTTGAGTATGAAAAGGAAGGATACTGCACTATGACGGCACAAGGCCACCCAAACAGGCTGGCCGCTATGCCCTTGTCTGTTGGCAGGGGTTAATCCCAGAGTCGTTAGTGCAACTTTGTCTGACAGATAATGGCTTGATGGTAGGAAACATATGGACTGAAGGACAATAGACAGTGGCAAAAGACTTGAAGAATAACACAAAACTGTCCTCTGGTGTATGAGGAAAATAGTTGCCACCTTCCGCACTACTTCCTCTTTGTGTGTTTCACTCCATCGTCCTCTTATGTAGCCTGTAAGTATTCTCTATACTGTACTATACCACTATTTGGCTCTGCCTTCTTATTTTCTCATGCATTTCTGCTGAGCCTTAATATTATGTATTATACATATTCCCTTCTTTGTAATATTCTTTCATCTCCTATTTTGTCTTCACCCACCCTTTGTTTTGCATCTGTCTCCTCTTTACCAGCCTCACTGTCTTGCGTTATGCCCGCATGTTACTGTGTATCTGTGGCAGGGGTTGTTTAAGTTTATCTGTGGATGCCAGATGTCTGAGAACGTCAGAGCTTCAGTTTACTGTCAGTGCCGTCTCTCTTCTCAGAGCATCTGCAAACCATAGAATGTGTGCGTGTTATATTTCCCATATTAGTGCTGTCAGATATGTATGTGTATGTGTTATTCTTAGGTTTGCAGTTGACTGTGGTTGACTGTGTTGATCCCTGAGAGAGAGCTCAATGCATGTGTCATATGTGTGTGTGTGTGTGTGTGTGTGTGTGTGTGTGTGTGTGTGTGTGTGTGTGTGCGTCTGTGTGCGTGTACAGCAAGATTAAGTTATTGCAGGCGATATGTAAAAGCTGCAGCACCAGGCTGTCTTTAGTTTCTGACTCACACACACATATCTTATCAGCATTACAATGTACTGTATAAGGTGTTGTGATTAGGAGCACAAGTTTAGTCATTATCATCAATTTCTAATCAGAAAAGTAAAGTTTGTTTAATGAAAAACTATTCTCCAAGTGACAAACTAGAACAGAGAAGAAATTTGAATTACAAAAGCAGTTTAATGCCACATAAAAAGAAAATTATTATTTTATTGTATTACTTAACTGAATTATTCATATTCTTCATTACTGTTAGATGTCAAAACTACATTACATATTTTGAAATCATATAATGCATATATGATTCTCAGCTTTACAGAACTGTTTTCGACTCTTTTAGCTGTTTTGTTGTAGTGAAAGTCCCTGAATGCCACTGTATAGATGCCTAGCACCAACTTAAGCTTTTAGTAGCTGAGGAGACTGATATTTTTCTCAGCAGTTGGTGGAGACCCAAAACAGAGATAAAGGGATAGGATATAGGACTAACATTTACAATCGCCTGAAGCTTCAAATGAATGCTAATGTTGGTCTGTATCTGCTGAATGTGTACTTTACAACATTAGAAGGTGATATCAATGTTGGCCTTAGGTGGAAAAAAAACTTAAAGCAGCTTTAAACTAACTAGGACTAGCAACAGTAAGATAGGTCAGAGTTGCATGTTTAGGTGATTTCAAAAACATTGTTTCCATTTTACAAAATGCTGTGGTTGCACTATAGACACACATACTTTAAGTACCTGTTTGCAGATTGAGCTTTTCGTCTCCCCTGTCAAACAGTGTTTGCATTGACACGTGTTTGCTATTAAAACAATGAAGTGATTAAAACAAATGCAACAAGACATAAATGTAGCTTCCACAATTAACATCTGACTTCCTCCTCTTGATGTCTCTGTGGAGATCCTGCAGATCAGAAGCTTCAGGCAGCTCAGTGGCTGAGTTTTGAAGCATTGACTTCACTGACAACAGGTTACTTGGCGTGCATGTCCAGAGACTGAACACAGACCTTCAACGCTGACATATTCAGCTGAGGAAAGCCTTTGAAGTGCTCACTGTGGTTTAAAAAATTGATGAAAACTTTAATGGTACCAATGAAGCCAGAAAAGAGCAAAACAAGTGCGTGATTCATCTTCAAGGGCCCTGTAGTAATTGTTTCAGAATGCTTTGACCTTGAGCCAGTAAACTCAGGTTGAACAGCCATTAAAGAGACAAGGTCCTTCATGAAACAAACAAACAAGTGAGCAGCAAACATGGATACAGAAATGATTCCAAAACCTGTAGGTTGTTGTTGCATGTGACAGAATAATCTCAGTGCATCTTATGGATGTAAATCAAATGAGTGAAGTTTTTTTTTTTTTTGCATGTATATTCCTTTAAGTGTGTTACTGTGTGATGTGATCAAGTGAGTGTGAGGCTGCAGGGTGTAAGAAAGCTCTTCTAATGACTAACAGGCCGGTGTAGCTCATGGCCATCGAGAAAATGTTTATTTTGATGGATAAGCCAAGAACGGCCAGCTGGTTTGAGTTGGGAACAATACTGGAGATTCAGCTTGCATGTGGTTTTGATTTAGCGCTCCCTCCTCAGATTCTCCATCCCCTCTCTCCATCACCCTCCCCTTCTCTCTCCACAGGCCACTATTGCCTGCATCTTCATTTCCTGGGCATCCTGCTATCCTTCCTATCCCTCACCTCATGATCATTCTCTTTTTTTATTTATTTCTCCCTCCCTCACTGCTCTTCAAGCCTGTGATGATTGGAGCTGATAAAGTAAAACATGACTCAGATTTACATCATGCTTTATTGGTAAAGATTAAGAGAACAGAATAAGTTGGGAGATCCCTGAGTTATTGGCCTTTCTGCTCTATTGTCCTCTGCTCTGGAGAGCAGAGGTGCTTATTGGCCCCCGCAGCATAACAATCCATGTTTTATCTGTATGAGATCTAATGAAATGGGGGGGAATAAAAAGTATCAGTGCATTTATGAAGACTTTGCAACCATTTATATAGCTTGGATCTCAATGTGTGCAAACTGCAACACAAGGGCATATTACAGCCAGATGAGAACTGTGGATGTGTGCCTGCATGAATGCATGAATGAGTGTGTATGTGTGTATATGCATTGCCCACGCTATATATCTTTTGCCACGGTGCTGGTGTGTGCTGGGTGCCCTGTCTTCTCTCCTGTTTCACCGTGCAGGCTGCGGTCGAGCTCCTCTAACTCTGTGGTCTGTCTGTGGTCAGTGGCCTCTTCACACAGGATCTAATAAAGTGGGGTCTTTTTTCTCAGTTTCCTGTTTCAGAAAACTTACATACACACAGGCATAAACATCTAAACACAAGACCACATATGGACATGCATGCATGCATGTCCATATGTGGATTGTGAAGAAATTTGGTTTTGTGGTGAGCCCATTAATTTTATGAAATGGCTTCGGCCAGACATTGTGGTGCAGGAGCATTCACACTGATGGAGGTCTTCTTCCTTTGTTTGTGCATTTAGTTTTTATTTTTTCTCACAGTTTAGAGTGGTGAATTCCCCATTCACTAAACCCCTACCAATGTTAACTCCATGTGGCTCCACCAATACACGAGTCACCAGCTGATTCTTTTCACCTGCCAGCATCACCAGTAGGCTGTAATGTATGTGAAGGTTCACACGGTGCCCTCCAGAACGCACCTTATCCTGTAAATGCACCTTAGCTTACCAGCAGGAATCACTACTGCGGCAAAGGACACCAGCTTTGGCAGGATAATCACAGAGCTTCTGCCCATAACCCTGGTGGGATCTGTAATTGCACAACAGTAGGGTTTGACATTAAAGTCTGTGTTGACTGATACTTTTTGACAGTTACATGTTGAGCAGAAAAGGCTCTGGCAAGTTGCACCATAATCTACTACACAATTGTGTATACGTGTGTGTGTGTGTGTGTGTGTGTGCGCTTTGCTATCCAACTGTACTATTACCTTAGGGATTAGAGAATTACCTTTCATTGGAGCCATATTTGTGTCCTGAAATGATTATCTGAATGTTTTGAATTAAATTACATTTTGGGTCAGAGTTTTAAGTGAAGTCAGACAAACAGCCCCTGGCTTTCCATTGCACACACACACACACACACACACACACACACACACACACACACACACACACACACACACACACACACACACAGACTCACACACACACACACACACACACACACACACACACACACACACACACACACACACACACACATAAGTGCAAAAATAAAAGTAAAGCATGACATGTTTCTCAATCTGTGTTGAATTAGCTGAGAACTCATTACTGGATCAAGAATTGAAATGAGAGCAAGTGAAGGAGGGAAGAAAAGTGAGAAGGGGGTGGGGGGTGAGTGCACCTCTGTGGTGATGGAGGTGGTCTATTTTGCGAGAACTTATTTAACAGAAAAAATACACCATCAACCTCTCCAATGTTTGTTTATGCTCTTGGCTGCGTCTTGAACTCTTTGGTAAGCCAAACTTGAATACTTAGTCCTGGCAAAGACAGCAATCACACACAAACACTTGCATGTACACACACAAACATTCATAGAAATTCTTCCTTTGAATGTATGACTAAGTCTATTAATAATCAATCTGATGGAGGTTTGATTCATTCTCTCTCGGTGTGCAAATAAACAAAGAGTTTTATTTTTGATTGAGTCCAGATTCCATGTGGATCTCATTTCTCTGACAAATATCTTCCAATAATGTTTTCCATTCTGTGACTGTGACTGTGTCATTACAATACAGAGCAAGATATCAAAGTGCAGTTGAATAAAACACAACATCTGTGAGACATACCGCGTTCTGCATAATGTACATGTTGAGAATGATGCAGTGAAATACTGAGGATGGCTCTCTGAAATTGTTTTCTTCCTTTTCATTCCACAGCAGAAACATTATAATCTATACTTTTCTGTACAGACATAACTACATGCATTTAAATGTTCTGTTATGACATCAAAACTACAGTAATATCAGAATGTAACTGCACAGCTATTTATGTATGTGTGTCATGAGTGCTAATGTGTTTATGTGTTAGCTGAAGCTCGAGTGTTCAATTAAGCCACTTAGTGGTTCCCTTATAAAATGAGTATAGTGGGTCCATGGTTGGCCTCTGTATGGAGATCACACACGTTGTATGGAGCAGTAAAATCTCAGTTAAATTAATTACACTCGTATTATTCACAACCTGCAATTTCACCCTGACCTTCTGTTTTTCTTCCCGTCTGTTTGTAAATCAATGTTGTTTTCAGTGTTTTTATGGTGCACAGTGGATAAAACACCATTAAAGGAATAATTCGGCATTTTAGGAAATATGCTGATTTGTTTTCTGGAAGAGAATTAGATGAGTAGATTAATAAACACTCATTTCTATGTTCATTATGCAAGTCACTTACTCTCAGACTGTTTCTCTCTGGTTGTCCTCTACTCTTAACTTTTTCTCTAAATTCCCTCTGCTGGAGTTCTGTCTCTGCTCTGTGGACGAGGGGAAAGTTGAGCTGAACAGTCACAGGACAGAACGTTCCTGACAGCCCTGCCAGGTCTTCGACGGGGGCTCACACCCCTGCGTGGGGCTGCAGTTTGTGATTTGTGATCTCATGTGTCATTTCTTCTCTGTATGCATGCGCGTTTTCTTATTTTTTCATTACTGAGGTGCACTGACTCTATAATCTCTGCTTGAGTGCATGCTGGTGCACATTCCTGTCATGGCTGAAGCTGCTTTCCAGAAACGGTGCCCAAATCATTCTTGGCCTTTTCTTTAACCTACATAAATCAGTGGGTGGGGTTTATTGCCTCAGAGCGACTATGTTCAAGTGCCAGTGGTCAAAATAGCATACACTTACCTGAAAACTTAAATAAATTAAAATTATTATATAAATACACTGTAATGTATGACTTTGTAATTTGCTGCATATCCACCCACATGGTGCCTAATAAAGCCAAATCAAATTTTGAAAAATATTGTGAAGTGTTATTTAATCCAGTTCAAAGTGGTTTTCCTGGAAACCAGGGTGAAGTAATAACATAGTTATAATGAGGGCATGGGCAGGTGAACTTTGTGCTGACTATTAAATGCACTCTATTCCATTAGTATTACAGCTATTTGTTGTGGGAGGCAGAGTTTATATGAGAAGAAATGAGGTTTTCGCTCTCTTCCACAGTTTATAATAAATAGAAAAAACTAATAAAGAAAGTCAACGAGGGAAGTCAGGTCTGCAGGGAATAAAAAACAGGGACCATATTTTGCCCCTGAGGCTGAGTAAGAAACTTGAGCAGTGTGTATGAACTCCTAATCTGTCAGTTTGGTGAATGTTAAATCTAATTTAGTGCCTTTGCTGGGGTCTCTATGAAGTGACTGAAGAGGCTTTGCTGGGGGCCACCACCATGTTAGTTTCATGTTGAGTAAGCTACATTTGGAGCATGTCTTCTCTGTCTGTCACCTCTAAACAGAAAAACATGACCATTACACTGTTCACTATTGGTTGTTATGTTGGTGATGAGACTCATAATCACCTTTGATAAATACAAAAGTGCCAGAAACAGTGATGACAATGCTTACAGACCCTCTTAAAAACTGATCTATGGACAACAGGTTTTTAGATGAAGCTGTGTTTTATATCTGTTGACCAGTGAGAAAACAATGTATCTGAGCTAAGAGTCCTTTGGGCTCAAAGCAGTCATAATCCAGTGATGAAAAATAATCCTGTTTAGGGTTAAAGTAGGGAGGCAATGAAAGATTGTGGCTATGAGACACCAATCACTTCAGAAGTACAAGAGCTTCAAAAAGACAGAGGGAAGAGAATAAGAGAGGACAAGAGTGAAGAAACTAAAGTTATTCTAAATTAAAAGTTACATTAATTAATACATTGCCTACATTTCAAATTGTTATTTCACCTGAAAGTCAGTAGCTTTCTTAACCATCCAAATGATAGTATTTCGTTTTATTTTCCTGTTGCAGCAGCAGTTTGTTAGGTTAAAGTTTTTGTCTTCTGCTGGTTGTGTCATGCCAACTGTTTCTGTAGCTTTAGGCTGCCTGACTGTTGTCTGATCAAAGCCTGCTCTACAGAGATCACACTGGAAAGAGTCCCATTCTCAGTCTCCCATGAACCACATAAAGCCTGCGGGGGACAATAATCACACTCATGTGTAAATATTTGACAAATCAATTTTAAGGAATCGCAACAGGATTAAATCCGAGACATTTTGTAACCTTTCAGGGGCGTTTTTGCACAACCAATTTAAGACCACAGTCAGAGTATTTTGTATTGCTTACTACTTGGAAAAGCTGTAGTAAATAACTTGCAGAGTATACCATTCTTAGGATATTAAAGTAATTGATTTTGAATAAAGCATGCTTGGATTGGAAGAACACGTTTGAAAAGAAAACTGAAACTTTTAACTTAGCAATAACAGATTTGTGTCGACAATCTAAACGAGTTTCCAACAAAAACTAATGTGTGCACGACCTGGAAGGTAATACAATACGCCCACATACACTGCTTGTCATCTCTAATCAACTCCACCCTGCATCCTGCAGATTGCCCTGCTCGGCTTTGGATGGTACTGTAATTGCACCAGGTTGAGAGTGATTTACAGGAACAGGTATTAAAAACCATGACATGAACTTCTTGTGTTTCCCATGGTTCTCAGCTTCTTGGCCCATTCAGCAAAATCTTTTTTTTTTTTTTTTTTTTAACTTTCTTTGATTTAAACCACCTTCTACAGTACCTTCACCTCTCTGCTGAAATCAGGTCACCTCTACAAAAGGAAAACTCCTCAAGCCAGCAGACTTTTATCACACACATTTATATTTCCTCTTTGACTGACCAACTCTGGCTTCATGCACATTGACGGTAACCCTTTCAAAACCTATTAGTTTTCTCTTCTTTATAGCCTTCTCCTGCTTTCTCTTCACGCTTTGCAATCAACAAAGAGAAAGCTCCATAGGTAAAATAAAACGAAGCCTGCAAACCTGCTGAACTTCTACTGAGCAAGTGGCCACGCACACACTTACTCTATATACACACATGAATTTCCTCCCTGCTCTCTGTAATAAAAGCGACAATGTTGAGTAAGAGAAATATTTTATTTGACTACTAGTCTGGCATTTTTCCGTTAATTATGAGTGTTTTTATATGATTATCTTTAAGAGGATTCTTCCGTCCATACACACACTGTCAACACTTATACTCATTTTATTCAAAGTGACATTTGAGTGTTTTTGACACAGTTTCTATTAAAGTCAACAACTTAATGACCTAGATGTCAAACTGACGACAAGAAAAACTTTCTCATGAAATAATTTGAGTATTTAAGCTGACTTCCGAAAACTACACCCGGAATACCTCAACACCTCAGGCTCAATTAAACAGTGAGATCCCTGCGAGTCAGCTGCTGCCGGTGTGGGAAAAGGGATGTGAGGCAATGATCCATGATCTGTGTGTGTGTGTGTGTGTGTGTGTGTGTGTGTGTGTGTGTATGTGTGTGTGTGTCAGAGGGAGAAAGAGAGACAGAGAGACAGAGAGAGAGAGGGAGAGAGAGAGAGAGAGAGAGAGAGAGAGAGAGACAGAGACAGAGACAGAGACAGAGAGACAGAGAGAGTTGTGACTAAAGTGGGTGACAAACACTCATTTTCCGCCCTGATAGCCAGAGCAGTGGGAACTTCCTGTGGGCAGCACACTCACAGAGCAGTTAAAGCCCAGAGCCAGCCGTTACACAGGACCACTCACTAGTGTAGCAACATACACAATGTCTACCATCAATAGCTTTGCTCTTACATAACCCTTGATATATGTCTTACTGTACATGCAGAGACTTTGTAGATAAGACATATTAATATGAAGGACTAGTATGGAAGTGTCCTTTCTGTGTGTCCCATGTTGAAATACCATGGAAAAACATTTAATTTCAATGAATTTAAAGAAAAGTATGTCCAACATAGAGAGTTGGACTCAAGCCAGATTTAAGTCACAAAAATGAGGACTTGAGACTTGACTTGGCCCTCATAGCTGTAACGTGGAGTTGACTTGAAAGCAAAAATGTTATGTTAACAAATCAAAACGTCTCAAGTTTTGATCTGATAAAATCTCAGAGGAATGAAAAATAAATAGGACAGTGACAGACAGGCCTTGGAAGGCATACAAATTAAATTATTAGGCCTCTGGTACTCAGGTACTGCAGTGGCCGGTGCATACCACATAACCACAAAATCCACGGTTTGACTCCAGGTTGGGGGAACTTGTTGCATGTCATAGTCCTCTATCTGTCCCTGTCTTCCATGTCTCTCTATGAAGCCAAAAATTGTATCTTTAAAAAAATAGAATTTACACATCAAAATCACTTCACTTGTCATTCAATTGAACACTTTTGTTGCTCTGGGGATTTCTGTTGAGAAAAGAACCCAAGACTTGTATCTTAACTTGTCATTTTCTCATAAAGACATATAAAGACTTATTTAACAATAGACTTAGACACAAGACTTGACTTGGACAAGACTCTGGGTTTAAAAACATGTTTTTGCTGAAAGAGAGTGCTGGATGACAAAGTTACCCAGAACCTCTTGGGCCTCAGAGAGAAAGAACTTGAAGGGGGGCAAAGTTACCAAATAATGTGTAATTCCCAAAACGCTCGGCTGTCTGAATTGCTGTGGACAGAGTTTTGTAAGCTTGACTTGACTGTAAGAGCACATGGTGCCATTATATCATGAGCTGTCAAGTGTGTGTGTGTGTGTGTGTGTGTGTGTGTGTGTGTGTGTGTGTGTGTGTGCTTGTGTGTGTGTGTGTGTGTGTGTGTGTGTGTGTGTGTGTGTGTGGTGGTGTGGGATTGGGGGGGGTGTTGGTGATGGTGATGCCATTCTGGGTGTAGACAGGCCAGTTGAGAAAGGAGTGTAATCAGACACTGCTGCATAAAACTGGGATCACTGTGTCTAAAGATGTTAAACCTGGTTCTGATTTGGTCTTGAAATGATCTGCAGCACCACGAACACACACACACACACACACACACACACATACACAGATACACAACTTGCAAACTTGGAAGTTAACTGCTCCAAGTCCATGAGGGTAAATCAAAGTAAATCAACATCAACTCGTGATGATGACCAGCTTCCACGTCGTCCCAAGTAAGGACATGCACTCACTGCTGGCTTCCTGATATTCCCCGTAGTCTCTCACATGGTTGTCGACGTTCCAGCTCTTTGTTTGGGTGACATCATACAGTTACACACCGATTATGTTGTTGTGAATCCATAGAAACAACGTGGAACACAGCAAGGTATGGGAAAACTCTCCAGCAATCTCATGACAGCAAACTTCATATGAATTGCTTGAAAGAAAAACTTTGCTCAGCTTTCCACTTCTGTATATATTGTGTGTCTAGCTCTGCACCTCAGAAACTACATCAAAGAGAAGACACAGCGCCTTAACTGTATTATGTTGCTACATGTTCGACTCAGATGCCTTTTGAGGTTGAATAATTTGACTTCTTTGGAATCGTTTAGAATAGGTTGGTAATTCTCTGCCCTGCCAACAAAGTCAAGAAAAATAAAATCCCACGTCTAGACTTCTTTCATAACATGTTTGAACATGTTAATGACATAATGACACTGCACTCTTGGCTCTGTCTGTGTGTATAGATTTAGCTTCTCTCATTATTTATGTAAGAAAAGTATTTTTTTCCACAGATTTCATCTCTCCAGGCCTGCTGCTGCTGAATCACCAGTTGTTCCTCTAGTCCCAGATTCTCCACTCTTTCAGTCCTACAGCACTCTCAGGGGAACTCAGAGCCTTATATATTATACCTGAACCTATATGACTGTGCTGGGAGCCATGTTCTCTTCCAAAATGCACAGACACTCAGAAACTCATCTGTCAGACTGGGCTCTCACTCAGGACTTTGCACCTCTGGGACCACAGTCTGTATCTCTGTGTGTGCATGTGTGTGTGTGTGTGTGTGTGTGTGTGTGTGTGTGTATGTGTGCATCCATTGTTATTTAGGCCAAAGCTTGCCACATTCGTTCCATCATTTAAGGTGCACATTCACACACACACACTAACACACACACACACACACACACACACATTAAGCACAATGAATATGTGTTGGAGGGGGATGAGTTTGGAGCAACTTACAGGGGGACATGGTAAATCCATCACTTGTGTTTTTAAAGTCGGCAGTTGATGTGTTTGTGTTTCATGATATAAGGTACTCTCGTTCCACACACCCGCGCACGCACACACACACACACACACACACACACACACACACTGAGAGTTTCAAAAACCAGTCCAAAACTGAAAAAGAATGCTTTTTTGATGCAGACAGAGTAGCAGGTATTTTCCACTCCAGCTCTAGACAGATCCAGCTCTCTCTCTACTGGATGACCTGATGAAAGCACTGTGACCCAGTTAAATATGACTGATAAAAAACAGCCTGTGTCACTGCAGTCCACGATTCCATGCTTACTATACGGTATGTAGCCTACACTGAGGCAGCAAATTCTTTGGATGCCCATAATTATTCTGGCCTGCATTGCTGTCTTGTTCAGTCTGAGTGCAATACAGCTGAAGTCTTGAATTAGCAATTCCGTAATCAAACCACTGACTACTTATAAGGAGAAGTCCACCTGCTACTGGTTAAACATGGCTGGTCTATTTCTTGCCAAACATGACCAGAACACACTGTATTATTTTATATCATCGCTACCACTGGAAGGACTGATGTTTGGCTCAAATACATATTGGAACAGCTTTACTTTTTTGAGGAAGCAGCCAATAGCCAATAATAGGTAATTATTGTAATTTAACTGATTCCAAATGGAGCTTATGTATTTTACAAAATGTCAAACTATTCCTATGCTATTGTCCATTTCATCAAGAGAACAAAATACCAGTAGTTCCTTGAAGACTCTTGCTTATGACTGACAACTACTCTCACATTAAATAATACTCCTAACTTGCTTACTGTTAGATGGTTCTGAAATCTCCTTCTGGTTATTGCATTGATTCATTTCCTGCAATGCACACTTTAAAAAAAAAAAGAAAAAGAAAAATTCACAGAAAAAAACAAAACCCCCCGCCTTGCTGTCTGCTGCTGCTTTCCAAAGTCTCTCTCTGGAGTCTGTTCTTAAAATCCCATCTAACTCTCACATTTACACTCTGAACATTTTCTCCATAGCAGGTTAGCGCTGAAGATATTTTTTCCCACACACATGAAATGAACACATGGCATCTTCTGTTACTTTTCACCAATTTTTCTCTTGAATTCCTCTCCTGTTCTCCAAACTGGGACCAAATGTGCAAGGCGAGTAAACAGCACTGTTGGCTTCAATTTACAATTTCTGGATTTCTGAGGTCTGACTCAGGGCCATATTTTTGACCGGCATATACTAGAGATGTGTTAATTTGCCAATAGCATAGCCTTACGGGCAACGAAAAAATCTAAAATTAACGTACTTCCTCACATGACCACATGCAAAATCATTTGGCATCTCCAAGGATAAATACCTATCTAGTCACCCACTAGTCACTCCAAACAATTTAGACAAGAATAGCGGCTCTGTTTTGAGAGCAGCTTACTTAATGTCCAGTGCTGGAGAGGAGAGAGCGATGTAAAATCATAACTCATGACCACCCCAGTCACAGAGTCACAGAGGAGCAGTTATAACCCTGCTTAGACATACCTTAGGAAATGTGATTTAGAGTTATTAGCTAATGTGTATCATGGGACGCGCCAAAATGTGCGATGAATGTGTTATGCAGTGAGTCAAGCGCGGTTATAAGTAGAAGAATCACATGAGCAGGGTGTCATGGCTTTTCACAGGGAGTTAGGGGAAGTCCAACTCATTCCCCTCATCTTTTTTTTTTTTTTTCTTCTTTCCCTCACTCCTGTTGCTCCTTTCCTTCACCCCTCTCCTGTCCTTTTAGCTTCCACAGTTCAAAATTACAGCTTGGCAAAATATTTTCAAAGGAGTCAGATGTAAGTTTTCATACACTAAGCAGTCTGGCGTGTGTATCGTTTGTGTGTGTTACACTGCACAGTTCCCACCTGCGGGGCCCCAGGAACACTTTGTTGTCCAAGTTACTGTAATGTGCCTTTTCCTAACAAGCTGCAGAGGGGTGAAGTCATTACATGTGCCTGCTGGTCATTGTGTGAAGTCAAGGCCCTGAGAGGAACTATCAGCACCTTATACACATCTACTACTCTGAGAAACCTTTGAAGAAATGCCTATACAAACCCCACGGAGGAAAGTCTCACATCTTTATGACCTTCTAAGAGTGCAGTCAGAGCTTTGGTTAGTTAGCTGGGCGTGTGTGTGTGTGTGTGTGTGTGTGTGTGTGTGTGTGTGTGTGTGTGTGTGTGTGTGTGTGTGTTTGAGAGAGCCAGAGGGTGAATTGTCTGAGGATAAACACAGGAGGGGAGATATAGCTTCAGGGTGTAAGGGAAACCACTTACTCAGCAGTCTTCCAAACTTCAATCCCACACTCTCATCCTGACCCTCCTTTTTGAGTGATGTTCAGGAAGGAGCATTAGACATGGGCCAATATGCACTTGTTATTGTGTATATATAAAATACACACACATCTACACGTAGACACATCCACAGTGAGACACAGAGATTCGCAGGGCAGGTTGGCTAATGGGAAAGATAACAATCCTCTGGTCCAGAGTAAGAAAACAGACTCTTCTCTCTGGCGATGAGTTGCATAATGGCACTCAATAACCCGACGTCTGTAGAACGAACAGTCCACTCACAGAATGAAACCAGACAGAGACCCATAAAAAGTGTTGCTTAAGTATGATGTAGCACTTCAGACAATATTTTCTCTCCTCTCTTCATTCTCCTCACAAAGCTCCTATTTGTGTGTTCTCATCAGAAGGCGAGCACTACATTCCTGCATGCTCAGGCTCCATGTTGCCCCTCGTGCCCCCCCCCCCACAACAATCCACACATTATTGAGCCATTAGCCACCGACCTCTGGCTTTACCGGGCAGCTCGGACCTCTGATAGGCCGGATGAGAGCTCAGAGGATGAGATTGTGCAGATAACACAGTGGGAGCTTTGTGAGAAGAAACAAAAGCTGCGTTCAATTAAAAATCAGTTGAGAGTCTTTGGTGTCGTCCCTCTCTAAGTGGCTCTGGAAGTGTGCCAAATCGTTGGCATCCTGCGCTTAGAAACTCTCCTGGGTATAATTTATGAGTTTGGATGCTGAGCTTCCAGGTTTGCTTGGTGTCTATATCAGACACAACTCTTTTTGTCTTGCCAACTATGAAAATGACTAAGAGGTGTTGACACACAACAGTGTCTTAAGTGAGCATGTGTTCCTGTTAAAGAACTCTAATTAAATCTTTAGTAAATGACAAAGATGTATTAACCATGCCACATTGATTTAAGCCCTCAACCCTCAAGGGAAGTAAATCAATTTGGCATTTCTTTCACACATGAACAAGAATGTAAAAAAATGTTATATAGCACTGTTTGTTCACATAAGCTTCATTCTAAGCGTGGCAGAGTAAACTTCACTTCCTGACAGTCTCCAATGGGTGAAAGGGCATTTAGATCAGAGGTGAAAGGTTATGAGGTCACAATCTGAGCTTTTGGAGTCATCGCCATGGGAGCTTTAGAATCCCAATGGCTGAACTACTTCCTGTTGGCTCCTGAGCCTGTCTGAGAAGACAAGACAAAGAGAGAGAAAGAGAAAGAGATAATACGACTATATAAAATGATGTAAGAACATCCTTAAAACTTTCAAATGAATAATCAGTCAAAAAATGATTTACTTTAGCCCAAAGCTGAACTCAACCTTTGGCCAATCACTTTTAAACTTCCATTTCTTACTGCCAATAAACACGTAAATCACCTTTGAGGCAGAGTGAGAAATGAGTCAATGGTTCAGTTACATGGTTCCAATATATTCAATGAGTGTTTAGGGGGAAGTTACTAAAGATCTTATGCCAAACGTGGCCCTCTGCTTTAGCTCTGGTTTTCTGCAGGAAGGCACTTGTCAGCTTGGTCAAGTTGAACAGCATGAGTCAGTGAACTTGATGACACATCCCTTGCTTGGATACTTGAGAAGCAGATTGAGAATGAAGCTTTCCAGAACTGATGGGGCATTTGACTCCATTACGTGCGGGTGCTCTGTTTACATGTTTTGTCAAAAAATCAACCGAAGTTAATCTCTGTTTTTCTGCCTGTACCCCAAGGAAACAGTCTGGGGGTGCATGTGAGTGTGTGTTCACATGTTTGTGTATGTTTCAAGTATTCTCCTGTCATCATGTCAGGGAGACTTGCATGGGTCTCCCCTGCTTTGTCAGTGTTTACGTCCCACAGGAGGGAACACAGGTCAAAAGCTGTCAATGTGCTGATTCAGAGTCGTTCAGGTTCATCAGCACAGTCATGATTTCTCACTCTGGATGTCAATGATTCTCATTATTTTCTCACAGGATTGGAGGGTTGTCAAATGATAGTTAATGGAAATAGCAATGGTGACACAGAAGGAGCCTAGAAGTCAGAATTAGTGGTTTGATGTGATAGCAGCAGTGCTAAATACATTAACACAACCAGTTCTGGCTCTTGTTAAAATAAACTGCACACATACAGAGCTGCAAAGACTACAGCTTGCACTTAGAGGCTGATTTAGCTGCAGCACTGAGTAATGCTGACGATGAGCAGAGCACCATCCACTCATCACATACTAACTGAACATATAGTAAACAAGCTTTTGAGTTTCTCCTGCTTTGATTTGGTTTATATATTCTGTGTTTTTGTGTTGTGAAATGGAGGAGGATATTTGCTTTTACAGCATGAGTCACAGGGGAAAAAACAATAACCAAACACAAAACCTCAGTAAGGAAGTCCGAAGACGCAAATGAAACATTCCAGCGTAGGCTGTTTAATTGCACATTCTCATTTTGCTGCACTGCTGTTGCCAAAATGTTGAGATGTTTGGCAACCCCAATGATAGATTTCTCTGACCATTGGGTGGTGTTTCTGCATAATTGCTGCATAATCCTCCACGACTGTGTTTAGAAAGCACAGTCATTATAGGACTGAGAAAAAATCAGAACAAACTGTTGTTACAAAGCTTACAAATACTATAAAAACTAAATCAAACTTAAAGTGCCGGCCTGATCACAAAAAATCCTGCTCTCTCTGGTTGGTGCTTTCAACTCACAGCAAGGAGGTCCTGGTTTGACCTCCATCAGGGCTGTCTGGGGCCTTTTGGGGTGATTTTGCATATTCTCTCTGTGTTCACATTTCTGCTGGGTTTTCTGGTTTCCCAAAAATCTGAAACATGCAAATCAGGTAGTAAAAACTCCCAGCAGTAACAATGAGCAGGGCCGGGGGGCTCAAAACTGTAGAGATGGTCACTGGAGTTTAAATGGGTTTAAAGGCAGAGGATAAATTTAACTTGAGATGTGAACATGTGACTAGTATGCTCACATTTGTGCACATATACTGTAGCTAAATATGAATGCTTGTGTGCGTGTGTAGATGTATTGCTGTGCTCTTGTCTTGCCCAGCAGGAACCTCTCTCATTTAAATATGATCAGTCACAGATGCCAGAGAGAAATAGAACAGAAATTACAGAGTTTAGGCATGTTTCAGATGTGCCTGGATATTGCTCCTATTTGTCAAAGATTTATGACTTTTGGAATTTTGTGTGGATCCAGAACCTTCCAAAAAAATTGTACTTTTCCTTAACCTCTTTAATTCAGTGATACCAGATGTAAGACCTGAAAAGTATTCAAGTTCGAATTATTTAGTAGTTAAGGAGTTCAACTTTGCCCTGGGTAAATGAAGTCACAGATCATTTAAATATTCCCAACTCTCATCCCATATCCTTGTCACAACTCAGCATTACCCAGAACAAGCCATAACAGCCACATTAATGTTAACACGACATGGATGGCATTAATACTAATTATTCCAAGACGTCGTAAAGAAATTACTAAGGCCACATACCAAGAAATGCCTCATGGACTGAATTCATGTTTAAAAGCACTGTATATTTATGAAGTTTAAATAAGGATGCAGGGAAACTGCTTCCTGCACTAATTTTGAGCAGACGCCACTCTGACTCACACACCAGCGTTCCAGTCATGCTGCTCTCTGTGGTTATTGACAGGTGCAGGCAAACACGCACATGCACACCCTGTCCAATTCAGCAAGCTCAGCTGTTGCAGATATGCCCGAAGCTAAGGCATGCCAGTCAACCCAGTTAGATTCAGGAAGGCATCCCAGTCCTCCAAGTCACTCTCGGATTGCTCCCCTCTTGGGGGGGTGGGGTTTTAGTCAGCTTAGCCACCAAACCCCACTCTGACCTAGGTGGAAATGGGTCATCAATAATCACAAATCCCCCATCACTAAGAGGAATCCAGGGTCCATGCATGCGTAATGAAGACCGTCAGACACACCCATTCCCCTCATCTGCTCCCTCTGTCTTATGAGTGTAATGGCAACAATGTGTGGTTGAATGAGAGGAGGGGCCCTGGACTCGGGGTCAGGCCCAGAGGCGCAGAAGTGTCTTAACTCTTTTTATGAGTCACCCCATGAAAAAAAATCAGACCGTGACTGTTTTGTACTGACGCATTACAAAAGCATCTTTGCTACTCACGTCACAAACATATCAGCAGATCCGTGGCTGGCATTCAGAGGCTGATTTTAAATGTAGTGTGACATTATATCCAGGTGGATTGATTCTGACAGCGGTAAGCAGAGATAGTACAGCTCCGGGATAGCAATGTTACATGTGCCAGGCATGCATGCCTTCTCCTCTTACAACTGGGCCCAGGTTCAATAATGCAGGCAATGCTTTGATCCAGAAACATGGGTGCTATAAATGATAGTGACAACGGCTCGCCCAAATCCTGCCAACCCTTGGCACTGCCAGGTACATGCATCAGCTACCAGTGATGTATCACTACACACCTGTCTCTCTGCTCATTGACTGAAAGAGGATAATGCCTGCTGTAGAGTGGTTGCCCACTGGAAGGCCAAACTTGGTAGGGTCTATTTTTAAGAAGGGAGAGAGTATTCGCAGAGGGAAACAGAAAGGGTTTGGATTTTGAGTCTGTAGATGCTGTATGTAGGACAACAAATCTACAGTTCTCCTTCTATATGTCAGCATATTTGTGCATACAGATGTCTACAGTAAGTACACATTGGCCAAACTACAGATTGCCTAAACTCAATCTCCAACATACACAGTACCTTGTTATTATGATGAGCACCTGGACACCCTGAAGGCTAGTTATCTCAAAAGTGATCCAAGGTCTGTGTAAGAGCAACATTCACCCTGAGTAGTGAGCCAAAATATATAGCTCACTTTCATCCTCATCGTGTTTTGGCCATGAGGAGTTCCTATTAAACATTTTTCCACTTAAGCACATTAACAAGCACAATGCCATATGAAAAATACTAATACAAGTACCATATGCAAAGAAATGTGCTTTATCACAAAGTTTTACCACAAAGACATGAAAAGGTGAGAAGTCCATGACCCAGTTTCAACAATCACAAGGGGAGGAACAAAGAAGCCAACTGCTTGAGTAAAGCCATGAAAAGTCATGCCGAAATTCCTCCGGCATGAAATGATCCAAGTTTGAATCCAGCATGTGGATTGATTTCAGTTCAGGCATCACAGATGTCACCATGTATGTGCTGTGTATCTGATTTGAGCCCATCCATTATTTAACATCCAATTATTGTGTTCAGGGTCATCAGGAAAGTTGGAGCCAATCTCAGCATGCATTAGGAGACAAGCTGAGTGCATTCTGATCTATCAATCTATCACAGGGTGAACACATATCGACAGACCTACTGTAGCTCAGTGTTGTGCTCCACTCTGCCTTTCTGTGTGTTGTTTGATTGCTCTTCATGTGTCTGCGTGGGTTTCCTCCTCAGTTCTCCGATTTCCCCCCACATGCAAGTTTGGTCAACTGGACACTCTCAATTTCCCGTATGTGTGAATGTGAGTGTGAAGCAAGCACCTAAAGGTGAAATTTTAAAGGTTAAACAAGGTTAGTTGCTTTTCTGAGAACGTAATACCATGATCTAATTTTCACAAACATTAATGACACAAGTTTGTCAGCGATGCGGCCTTGGTCAGGGAATGACTGTGATTCCAGTAAGTGTTTTGAAACCACCCGCTGCTGCCAGATATCCTACCTCCAGAGACAGCTGTGCGAATGTGCTCACTCATGTTTGTGTGCACGCATGTAGTTTAATGTCTGTGAGTGTCAGAACGTCCAGCTCACGCATTCCTCTCGGATGGAGTCAGTACTTTGGAGGAGACCATGCTGCCTGGACTATTGAGTGTGTCAGGACTGCGAGGGAAACAAGAAAGGAAAAAGAGAAAGTGTGCAAAGCTGGCTTTTAGAGCTACACTTGGTATTATGCCACACACACTAAAGTAAAGCTCTCCCTCCCACTGCAACACTTTGCTGGATCCTGGAGGCAATTTCCTAACACATTTCACCCAGAAATCACTTAATAACTCATGAACAGCAGTTGTTTAACTATGACACATGTACAGGTGTACATCCCAACCAAGGACCCCCAGCTTTGAGCCCGCAGGACCTCACTTGGAAGCTCCTCTCTGATCCAAGTTCTCCAACCAGCGTTGGTCTTCCTCTCATCCAGAAAGCCTCTGCCTGGGAGGCCTGATTACACAGGGGCTCAGAGGTGGATAAAGGAGTTGGATCTTCTTGTTGCTGTGTGTGTGTGTGTGGTAAACCACTACACTGATCTCCACAAGCATTTATAATGAAAGATTCAGCTGGATGTCAAAGTCACATTCATCTTTGTTATTATTTTCAGCTGACCTAGAGAAATGACATCAATTTTAAGGAAAGCCCCGCTCTTTTAATCCAATCAAGAAAACCTGACCGATACTGAATATACTGATACTTCCTCTCTGCCTGCTGCTTGTGTGGTTGGTTTGGCCTCCTGGCTCAAATTATAACAATGTGTTAACTGACATTTACTTTTGTTCTATAAATGTTTTTATTAAACATTAAATGAAGTTATTAAAGTTGAGAGCAACACATTGAGTGTGACATTTACAGCTAAATAAAACCCACTAAGCAATAATTACAGAACATTTAAAATAGTACATTTTCCTGTTCAAATAAGCTTCAATAACTCAAAAATACCACAAAAATATATATATATACTTATTTACACATCAAGCAGACACAGAGCAATACTAATGCTTTAAAATAGTCGGTCACTAAAGTCTATATCAAGTTTACCATGGTTGGCAGTGTAGATTAGTGTGGTAGGTGAAATCTATATAGAGCAAAGGTGCAACAGACCATCTAATCATGCATGGTTGACAGGGTGATCTCACGGCTTGCATGCTTGTATGCTGGCAGGAGCCATACCAGAAAGTCAAGACAGTCATCATATCATCACACAGGTTTTATTTGCAATATAGAAGTCATTTTGATCTTTGTTAAAGGTCAGCATCACCCAACAGTAAATACTGCCTTGACATCATAGAAACATGTCAAAAACAAAGTCTTCTCATGCACCTACCTGAGTGGCCAATTGCATATGTATGTTTGAATTCTTTCTTGGTTTAGCATAACTTTTTAAATCAATATGATATACTCACAAATTAAAGGAAAACCCAACATAAAGTGTCTTTGTAAGGTGTTGTTCCACTGTGCGCTGTCAGAACAGCTTCAGTGTGCCTCAGCATTGATTCTTTAAGTCAGTGAACTCTACTGGAGGGATGAACACCATTTTTCCAAAAGATATTCCCTCATTTGGTGTTTTGATGGTGGTAGTGGTGGTGGTGGTGGTGGTGGTGGTGGAGAGCACTATCTAACATGTCAATCCAAAATCTCTCATAGGTGTTGGATTAAAAAATAGGTCTCGTGACTCTGAAGGCCATAGCATATGATTCACATAATTTTCATACTCAAACCATTCAGTGACCCCTTGTGTCCTATGGATGGGGGATATTGTCATCCTGGAAGAGAACACTCCCATCAAGATAGAAATGTTTCATCACAGGATAAAGGTTATCACTCAGAACATCTTTGTATTTGCAGTGACTCTTCCCTCTAAGTGGACAAGTGAACTCAAACCATGTCAGCAAAATGCAGCATAACAGAGTCACTGGATCTGCTCATTGTAAGGGTCAAACATTCAGACCTGTACCAGTCTTTCCTGTAATTCATCACCAATCTGTATATCAGTGATAACCTGAAACACTGAGAAAACTGACTGGGCCTCAGTAGAAAGTTTCTGATTCTGGTCTTGGGAGTTTTTTGTGGTGAGTGGTGTAACCTGCTCCTGAACCCAGCAGCATTAGCATAATGTTGAACACTTTCAGCATATCTGAACATATCTGAAAAGTCAACAATGATTTTTCAGCATCAAGTGAACTTGTGAACTCTTGACTTTATTCCACAAGATTTTGTTCCTCTCTCTCACTCACCACACACACACAAACAGATACACTCTGGCTTCCTACCTGACGGTTCACTCTCCAACATCAGACCGTTGTGCCAAGCCACAGCACAGCAAGAAATCCTCCTCCCAAGAGTGTTGGTCTTTGATCTCCATGTTGTCATAGCTCACAGGGAACACAGACGCAGACAGAACCCAGAACAGGATTCTGCTTCATGTTTTTACAACCCTGTGAGAGACTCTGATTCTTACAACATCAGCCTGCAGCTTTGCATAATTCTGCTATAAAGTACATAAAACATTTCACCCTATGTTTAACAGCGCTTAAGTTAGAAAACATCACATAAGATGTACGTAACTGAATTTAACAGCACTACGTCATAATATTTTACAGTGTTATTTCACATGTAAAGCCAGTGCTCAGACATATCACTACTATCAGCTTTTATTTTATATATTAATTAAATGGAAGCTGTAAATCAGTAGATAATTGGCACACGTTGATTTTTTTATTTTACCCTTATGGAGGAACCATATGACCTCTGACCACACAGCAGAGCCAAATGGAGGAAGATGAATGGCATCAAATTATACATACTGAAAACTTTAAGTGCAGTCTAATGGGTCTAGGCCTGAGGTTCCTATACATTACATCACCTAATTAATGTGAGCTAAACTATGCTGCGTGCTTGGTAATGTGACAGTTTGACGACTGTTTTCATGTGTGAGAGCCAAGCAGCACTGGGTGTGTTGGGTGGAGGGGCTCCAGCTGAATCCACGGGACCCTAACTCACCCTCAACAATAATACTGGGACCAGTTTGTCTACAATACAATGTCCTGAAATATTTCTAATGCTGTTATTCACATTGAAGATATGTTCAAGTGTATAGTTTCATTTGAATTTTTTTGTTTTTAAAGCCTGAGTATCTTAACGCAATAATGAACAGGAATTGTGACACCCACATGGGGGATTTTCACTTTGAATGATTTACACCACAAAAATGTTTTATAGAGCTCATCTTAAACTTGTAGTTAAATCGAAAACAACTTCCATTTGGATGGAAAACAGACTCCTACTTCTTGGAAGTGAGTTATACCCTTTTCTCATTTTCTCCTCCATCAACTCCCCCCAATATCCTTTACCCCCCAAACCTCCTTCTTCTTCTACTTCATGTCCTTTGACTTCCATTTCCCCCTCCTCCTCTTGCTCCCCAACATTCTGTAAAGATTGCCACCATATGTTTCACAGAAAGATCCTACAACATGTCTGGCTCCAGAGCCTCTGGCTGAGATACATGCTGGGCCTCTCTGGGCTCAGTAACCTTGGCAACTCGCACCGTTCGCTGCTTCACGTTCACATCAACATGGCACCAGGCCCACATGGCCCAGGAATCTCTGCTTTCTGTCTCTTCACCTCATCCATCCAACCCCCCTCTGTTCTTCACCATCCACAGCCCATCCAAGTCTTCATGTCTTTATACCGTGTCACCTGAGACCTCCTCACATTCATCTCCAACACAACAGAAAAACCCTCCAAACTCCAATCCAAATGTTTCTCATTTTGAAAACCTTACATCAAGCTGATTGTACATGCTCGTTTGTTGACAGTAAAAAGAGAGAGAACAATCCTGTGACAGGCTAGAGTTACAGTAAATACATTTGTTCCAACTATAGCTTTGACAGGAGATATGGGGTGATCATATGAGTAGACTCTAAAAGAGACTCCCATGGGCAGAGTATATGTACACTTTATTTTTAAAAAGCAGAGTGTGAGGGACAGTATATTTAGAAGGAAAACATTGATGTTGTTCATTAAAGATTTTATTTTGCAGTTATTTAAAAAAAAAGTGCCATTGAAATCTTTAATAAGCCAAAAATTAGAACATGTGGTTTAATTAAAACTGAGTTTAGTACTGAATCTGCCCTCAAGGAAGAATCTCCATGTGATCCATTGAGGTGTGATATCTTACCACTACATCTGGAAAACAGGACAGTATGTAGGCAATGAAGAAAATAATTGGATTTGTCAGTTATGTGAATACAAAAGAAACTGAAATGAATTTCTTTTTATGTTGCCCTTTAAAGAATAAACTAAGACAGAAGTTTTATTCATTCTCTGTTGGAAGATGCTGAAGTGATGAAAGCCCTCTATGAAACTGACACGTTTGCATTGTCAGAGTATTTGGACAATCTGTTGTCTTGTCTTGTCTTGTTGTCAAGAAAGAAATGTGTTGAAAAGTAGTTTTTTTTTTATTGTTTTCTACTCTATTATATAAAACATGTTTCTTTTTCATTTGGTTCAGGAGCCATCGACAGTGTGTAGCTTTTAGCAATGATTAGTTGGAACATATTCATATTTGGATGCATTGTGTAGTATTATCCTGTGTGATGTAATTGAATGAGTTATGTAATGAAAATTAAATTCAAATAATTTCATTAAGTCATTCGTAAAGAAAAAGACAATTTATGTGATTTTTAGTGTGTTTGTGTGTGTGTGTATGTGTGTGTGTGTGTGCATTATTGTGAGATTTCAAACTGACTTTTCAATCTTTCAAACAATATTTAACTGAGAGAGTTGTTTGGTCACCAACTACATGATTTCGCGAAAAATAATAATGATCATTTGAGATTACGGGCTTGCCTAAAAGATAAGAAACAAAAATTAGATTTGTAATGTATCAGAGTCCCAGATGCCTTTATTCCCCCTGCAGCCCCCCCTTACTGCCTCTACTTCCTCGACCCCTACAGAGTAAAGGACTTTACCGCGACAGATTTTACCAACATCAGAAGCAGAGGAATCATTTGTTCTTTTTAATTCAGCAGCTTATGTAAATGGTTCTTTGTCCGTTAAACAATGCCATACGCCATGTGATTGTGATTGATAAATGGTGAGCTGTGAATCACACAGGATGAGTCAGTGATAAATGTGAGAGTGCTGTGCTGTTGGCTACTTTATTCATCTTGTTCTCGTTGGCAAAAATGTGTTAAAGTTATTTGTAACTTTCCAAATGAGTGTGTGTGTATGTGCTACAGTTCCTGGTTTGAATTAAAGACTTCCCGACACAATTGAAACAATATTTAGCTCCCGGCCAAGAGTGTATAACACGTCCCTGCTCTTGATTTGAACGACATGCACACACACAGACACACACACATGGAGTCATGGTACATTGGTTTTATATTTTACAGCTGATTGCAGTTACCTCTTGTTCTTGTTAGTGGGCCCAAAAGAGACAAAAAAAGAGACAAAATTTAGAGTTAGAATTAGAGCACCTCATTTTACAACATATTGAATCTCACATGTTATCTCTAATGGAGCTGACACCAACTTTTGCCAGATTTGCCAAATAAAGTTGTAAAATTGTAGGTCAGTCGTTCATCCCCGATCCAATATTTCATGTGATATCACTTACACATTATGTTAGTGGAGGCTGCGGTAAAGATCTTTCCACATAAAATAATAATAAAATTTTAAAAAAAGAAAAAAAAGAATGGTGGATATTGGAAGTTTAATGATAAAGTAACAGCTAAAAAGACAGGAAAAAAAACGCAAAGCTTATTTCCAGATGAAAGGGGAATGAGCAAGCTTGTTAAATGTACAAGAATCGCTTTTGGCTTTCTGCACTGAAAGCAAAAGAAGCTAATAAAACCTGAATGGACAATGATGATTATTCTGCAATAATGCCATGTCTTTGACACTATGATTTATAGAATATGATCATCTCTGCTGTGACACTCTTGGTTGCAAAGTAAAGCAAAAGAATAGGCAGAAAAGGTAATTTTAAGTCTTTTTCAGTCAATTTTTGCAGACTTTGATATCTTTATTAGCACTGCAGTTTCTCTACATCTTTGTACACATGCATCCATTTCCAGCACCTGTCACCCATTGTAAATAAGAAAAATATATATTCCCTGTATTTTACAAAACATAAACAAACACAAATATGTGCTTAACTGGCTCTTACTGCACTGTAAGATATAGGAAAACTAACGCCGTAATCTTAAGTATAAAAATATGTAATGTAAGTCACCAGAAACACACCACTCCACATAAACTTTTATCTGCAAATCCTTTAGCATATTTTCGTGGTTACTTCATCGAGAAGAAATGCATTCTCGGACTATTGACTCACTGTGACCATTAGCAGTCCCAGCTGTTACTGCAAGTTTTCTTATTTTACTTTCACCAGAGGCTGGACTGCATTTTAACACAACATCCATTCGTCTCACAGAAGATGAAAATATCTTTTCACAGTTCAGTGGTAAAGAGATTGTTGTACATGTCAGATCCACTACAATGAGCAACAAAAAAACCTGCAGAAACAAAAAGGTAGAGGGCGGAGATGATGGTAGACGTGTGTTTGAGCTGTGTATTATCTATGGTGACAGCCTGGTTAAGAGTTTATGGTCATAAAAGAGAAATATTACAAGTGCTCACTCCCTTTGGACCTTCCCAGGCACACTCTTTCAGGAGGTCCAGGTTGACTAATCAAATTGACTATACAGATTTACAGGGCATGCTGCTGTGAGGAAAAGTATGCAGAATTCTTGTCTGCAATACATCCATCACAAGGTGTCTGCGTAATCTGTGCCTGACACTGTGTGAATAATCTGTACAAGCTGTTAGTGGGATGAGGTTTCTCTCAGAGACAGTCAAGTAGCATGCATATCTGCTATTTTGTCAAACTGTACATCATTGCCAGTTACGCTTCACATCATTAACTTTAATCAACCACTCGTACACAAACCACATCATGCTGCTTACTTCTCTCCCCTTCCCATCTTCTCCATCACTGACACACACCATCACTTCAAACCAATCTATTAACACTTTCCACTATCAGTTGCATGTCTTGGTGCAGACCACAACGCTGTTCCCAGAAACCTGAAAGATTAGATGGGCGGTTATGACAGCCAGCCATCATCACCTCTGTTTATTTAATCTCTGTCCTCTTCTCCGAAACCCCTCTCTGTCCCTCTTTCACCCCTCTTCTTCTCTCCCAGGACTCGCTCTTTGACTCCTTTAGGGAGGTCTGCAGTTTTAGGAAAACCCCTCTGGACCCAGCAAAAGGACACCACAAAAACAGAAATGCTAACATGCACGAAAGGACATATATATACACACACAGATAACCAACACACATGTGCTGAAGCATGCCTCTCCTCCCAAAGGATTCAGGATGTTTTGGCTGAACAAATACAACCTTGTTTATGTTCTGAGATGGTGGTCAGCAGTTTCAAAAGATTCAAAGGTACTTTTTTCTCTGTAAAAATTATTCTAGTAGAAGACGAACATGAGTGTTAAACCACAGCAGACTCCAAAAAATGCTCCAAGGTGTTTCTTGGAAGTCTTCATCAACATTGTCCAAATACTAATACACCATTTACAGATTTGCACAATTCATGGTTTTGAGACCATGACTCGAAGACTGATATGATTATATCAGATGTTCTCCAAATGGTCTCTTCTCTGGGTTGCAAGAACATAACCCAAACAATTTAGGAGCCTCAGGCCTTTCAAATCCAGAGCCAACCAAGAGCCAGATAAGCGGAGAAAACAACCAGCATCTGCACTGGCAACATCCACTGGACATAAAGTGAAGAAAAAAAGATCTGAGACATCTGCAGAGGACATTCCACAGAAAACAAACAAATGAGAGAGGAGTGATGCAAGTGATTTGTGGCTGTGGATGAGTCTTGTAGAACAAAAGCAAAGTCAACAACATTAACATAAGTGCATGCAACATATTAACATTCACTTGCATGGTAAACACACTCACACTCCCACATGCAGACATTAGCATAAATATTATATGTATAGTATACACAGTAGTATCAGAAAAAGTAAATTAGTTGGAATGTGGTTTGAATAGTCTGCGTCACTGTGGTTGGGGCCAGAGAGACATTGTGGTTTATCTCCAGTAGAGTAATGTTCCTAGAAGTAAACAGGGGGACATGCCACACTCCCACACAGTGACCACCCACCTCTGAGTCCTCTGTTGGGACACAAAACACGTAAGAGCAAGATAAAAGCCTTTCTTTGAACCTCTGTTTGACTCACTTATACCTTAGATTGAGCTCAGACATTTACTGCAAGGTCGCCATGTTTTTTGGACACATATTCTACACTACTGTATATATCACACCACCAGAAGGTAAGTCCTGAGTGAAATATGACAGGTGACTATGGTGTAACCCACTGCACAGATTCTCACTCAGAGGTCCTCAGACAGAAATCATAAAACTGTCTCTCTCTCTCTCCCTCCCCCAGACTGACTGACTGACTACTGTTTGGTCTTAATGTTGGCAAGCAATGAAGACAGCTGACTCAATAGTGACACATTTTATTTTCCCAGCATCATGATTTTTAACCTTAAAAAAATATTTCTGTCTTCTTTCACTTCTAGTATCACAAGACAAGTTCTGATACAGATCCAACCACCTGAATGGCTCAACACTAATGTGAATAATGCATGTGTTCTCAAATCTTTTGCAAATCTTTGCAAACAAAGTAATTGAAAAAACATGAATAGATCCAAATCTGACTTCCAGCTAACATGTCATACTTCTCTGTTTTGGCTGTGATGATATCAGTGCTATAGACCTTTGTTCCAGTCAGAGTTAAGTCACAAAAATGAGTACCTAAGACTTGACTTGGACTTGAGTACTGCCAGATATAACTTACAAATAAAAACATCCAAATCTCAAGGTTTGAACTAGTAAAATCCCAGGACAATGAACAGAAACTCAAACAGCACCAGGAAGACTGATATGTGTATATATATATAATATATGTATATACACACATTCAGAGACAAAAATTATTCGCTGAATATCCCCTTGGATTTTTGCAGCCGAAGTGACCATATTTGGACGAGAGGATGGAGCTAACCCTTATGCTACCTCCTAGCTTAATTAGCATGTTGTTTTTAAAGTCTATGGTTAACTGTGATAATTCTAATGTTAATGCTCATTTTCATTAGCGAAAAAAACAAAACCATTGAAACAAAATATATTTACTGGATAAACTCCCCCTCCAGTAACCACTAACCCCAACTCTAACCCCCTCCTTAGGAGGTCTTTTAGTGCAACCAAACCGTGAACAAGACTTTTTTAGGTGACCAAAATGTTACAACATACTGAAAATACACTGAAATAGCAATGGCTACAGCTAAGCTTATACTATATTTGGGGTTATGCCATGGTTATGTTACATAACAAATGTTATCACCATGGTAGTGAGTTGTCAATCGCAATGTAGCCATGCCCTAAAGCATACCCTGTTTTATTGTCTATTTTACTCTGAGACCATAATTTACAGAAGGAACTTTGTGTTTTTTTCAAGAAGACATGAAGACATTGAGACCATAAGCTCATTAGGAAACTGTTTATTGATTTAATAAATCAATTGTGAAATAGGGTCATAAACAACACAAACACAGAGCTGCACAGATTACTGTGGCGTTCGTTGTTATTTTCATGTGAATTAAATGAAGGTTGCCCTGACAGAAAAGCAATATCTGTGTTGCCAGACCTCAGAAGAGTGTGTTGCTGACATAATTCTTAAAAATTAACTTTCACCTGATTTGTCTCTCTCAAAAGTGGCATTTTAGTATCAGAATGTTTTGAATATATGTGCCTTGTAAAAAATAATTGACTGTATATAAATATTAACGACGTGTCTCCACTTCCTACTGCTATGCAAAAGTGAGGCCAAAATATCTCCTTTCTGGGAGCTGCCATCTTGCTAACGTGATGTCATTTGGAGTCAGACTCTACATAATAGAGTCAGTGGCAGGATGAAGGATGTTATCTTGACAGAGGTTTGAGAGCGTATGTCACAGCTGTCAATCATAACTTCATGCCAAATAACTATTTAAAAACAAGAAAGACATCTTTGGGAAAAATTATATAACATGTACTTTTACTGCAGCCAGCCACCAGGGGGCGAACAAAATGTTTTGGCTTCACTTTTGGCCATCTTACACACAATCAATGTGAAAAAAATAAATAAAGGGTCCAATATTTACTTCGGTGACTATGGGGTGACAGAATCAGTAATAATCTGTGCTCACGTTGACAACTGAAGTGAATAGAACTAGGGTACCCACTAGTCTCCTAGAGGGGCAAGTTAGTGCAAGAACCACATGACACAGATACAGGAAATGACTCTTAATTGTGTCATCTCCTTTCTGAACAATCTTTGAGTAAGCTTTAAGATCAGCTTAAAAGTGATGATATGACTGATCATATTTCTGCTGTGAGCACCAATAACCAGTCATACACATAAATTAATGTTTTTTTCACATCATATCAAAATTATTGTAATAATACATTTCCGAGTTAGTCTAGTTCTGTCCCAGGGCTGTATAAATTGATATATCTATGAAATTGTAATATATGAAGTGAAATTGACACAGTAAAAAGTATATTATAGATACTGAAAAAATGACAAAAGGGGACTGAACCATCATGGAGAGTCTGTTGCAGGAATCTACAAGACTGGCAAGTACAGATGAAATACATATATAGAAAATCAAAAATAAATCTTGTTTATTTATTTATGAATTTATGAGAATGTAACAAGAGGTGTTGTACTACCTTATTCAAAGTATGAAACATGCGTGTTCATCTCTATACAGCCATCTAAACAGGTTACTCTTTACCAGCTGAAAAAGTCTCTGGAGCCCAGTGATATAAATAGCTTTATTCTTAACTCTCCAAATAAGAGAAAAGGTTACTTTTTCATTTTTTTTAATCTTTCATGCAAGTTAAAAATGTTGTTTTTATCAGTCTATTAAGCATGGGCAGCATTTCAGATTCCCACCCTCAATACAGGATGTAAGCTGAGAAGAACCACAGTACTGTATATTCACACGGTCACACGTACATCAAAGCAGAGCTGTACCCCAGACAAAAAAATGATTTATGTGGCATCTACAGATGTACCCAAACCACGCATCAAACATGACTCACAAAGCACGTTGACAGGAAAAACTAAACAAGACATGAGAAGGAAGCTGTCGGCCATCAAGGAAGAGAAAAGAGGAAGAGGATGTTACCAGCCACCGCCGGCAGTCACCTGGCGCAGCCATCAAACCTGTTCACAGTGCCAGGAACTCATGTGATAGCCTCTATTGGTCATCTAATTGCCATGTTCTCCTCCTCTATAAATAACCCTCCCATCCATTGTTCCTGGAAGGCCCTTCCCATGCCCCCCCCGCCACCAACATGAAGGGAAGACTACACTTTCACCCCATTGACTGGCTGTGTGTTTGTGCTTTGGGAGCGACAGCATGTCTGCCCTGCAGGTGGGAGCCTGGAAGTGTGTCTGGAAGTGGTGACTGGGTTCGTGAAGTAGGGGATTTCGGAAGTAGTGTGAGAGACGACGGAACAGGACAGAGTCTGTTGACAGGATGCCTTCAGCAGACTTCAGGTCGATGATATTACACTGGACTGTTTAAAGCACAAATGATAGCTGTCATAACAGCAGTCTTACTGGAAACTCTTCAGCCTCTTACAACAAACATCTTCCATCATTCCATCTCCATCTTATTTGTTTCTTTGCAATTGCCAAATGTACACAGCCTGCTTCTTGCTGTTCTTGAGTGAAAAGGGCTGAGTTTGCAGACTTTGTTTACCCATTACTGCTAATGGAAGGCCTGGAAAAACAGGCCTTCCATTACGTTTATTCAGTGTTCCTTAGAAAGAGTACACCGGAACACTGTAATGGCTGTACACTAGATTTTATTGAACATTGAGCTTCCCCTTGTACTAATACACTTCCTTTATAAATACAATGCCAGTAGTTCTGAGAAGGCAGTGCAGTGCTTGCCACTTAATGTAATTATAATAACATCCACTAGATGGGGTGTTGTGGCCCCTTGCTTTGGTGCGCTGTGTCCAATGCTCAATAAATGGCATGAAACTGTGTACTTGTGGTTTACCATACAAAAACTGAGGCCCAACTTCAAACAAGAAACAATTACAGTGTGTGTTTACATGCACACAAGTATAATGGTTATGGTTGGGATTTTGGAGTGTCCTGGTCATGTTTTGCAACATATTATTCTGGTTAAGGCCTTATTCCAATTTTGAGAAACCTGGATATGCTATCTGGAGTAACTAGGATACTATTGCATGTAAACCTCATACATATTTCTCAACATTATTTAGTGATACAGAACATAGAGACTGAGATGATGATAAATCAAGACACAATTGAACACAGAATGAGAAATCTTGGTACTGTTAGTCTTGTAAACAGGGATATGAATTACCACGTTTCTCATGTTCCATGTAAACACCATATTCCAAATACAATTACTCAAAATCGGGATGCGAGTGTGCATGTAAACACACCCTGTGATGATATATAATAAGTAATGGTGATAAAAAGCCAGTGTTACCTGCTCTTTCCATTTCTCATAAGGCAGACAATGACAATATTTGACTGTTGTAAAGAGTATTTTCTCTGAACCTGGAAGTGTTTTGTGGTGGAGCTGACAACATTATGAGGAATCTAAATTACTGCCACATTTATTATAATTCCCTAACACACCCACTCCTCCCTCTGTCTCTCGCCATTTACAAAAGCCCAGAGAACTGTGATTGAACCCTGTCTCATAAGCCAGCTCAGATTTGTTCGCATCCATTGTTGTTGTTGTTCTTGTTGTTTTTATATGATGGAGACCATCCAACCAGAGTCAGGGGTCTTAAACACTCTTAAGAGCCTCAGTCTGTCTCCTCTTGACTCCTCACGGTATGTGGATGGAGGCCCGGGATGAGGCTGGCTTTGGGCTGTGGTGTTTGTGGGAACCAGAATCCTGCCAACAACCATGAGACGTTCCACTGTCAGAGAATGCAGTGGAATCATGTTTGTGTTTATACAATCTCAGTATATGAGCATAATGTGTCAGTGTGGGTATAGCATGTCTGATGTGTGTGCATGCATATATAAGTCACAGAATGGATAAGAGTGTGTAGTTTAGGTCTGCATGTACATCCTGTTCTTGTTCCTGTGTGATAGTGAGCTCATGGCTCTGAGTTTGTTGTGTTTATAGCATGCGGTTCATCTTTTCTCTATCAATCAGGGGATCTTAAATTGACAGTACTGGAGTCATGGGCTTATTAGCCACCGCAATCAAACTGAGGATCCTAAGTCATCTGTAACACAGTGTTCTGTTATGACTTTAATCTGAGTCCATCCCTCAAACCCTGCTCCCCACCCTGTTGGGGCTTCATTTTGAGATCATAAAACATGGTGCACCCAAAATCTATAATGATGTCATGAGAACAGTTAAAATGAGTCAAATGAGGCAAGTGTCAAAAATGCTTTTCAACTTTAAATGCCACACTATGCTGCTAAAACTTGCATTATGAGATTTTCTGGCCACTTTGGAGCAGAAACAAGCTGTAAACACACTTGTTGGCTAACAGTTGCCTATTTACTTATTGAGCAGGTACCGAGCAAACATCGCATTTATTTTGAGTTGTGTTTTTAGCCACCTGGTGAATGTTGGTCCAATATTCCCTCTCCTTTTAGCTTGTGTCTGGTCTCAACCAGTTCCTTAGAAAAATACCTTTTGAGCTGCTAAATGCTCTGCTGTGTTCACCAGCTAGCTGCTAGCTAACTTTGTTTCTCTACTTTTGGGATGGGCAGGTAGGGCACAGCTTTTGTTTTTGATGTTGTTTTTAGCTTTTACACCAAAAGTGTCACAAAATAGTCCAACAAACAAAAAGTTGTGGGCTGTAAAACAAAAACAATAATTTAAAGGGTTGCTAAAAAGCTCTATAGAGTTGGGAGGAGCTGCAACTAGGTGATAACTCTCTTTGGATTAGTCATGACATGCACTGTTCACATACATAAATAGCCAACTGACTCACTGTCAATATAAAAATACCAATCATAGCAGCTTTAACTTAAACCATGAGGCTTATGTTGACCCTCTTTAGGAGTTGATGCAATTTTATCCCAGGGTGACAAAACTGACCTGCTGGTGGAAATTCCAGCTCAGTTTGGCAACATGGCGTGAATACTGGGCACTTCTATTTATATATGCTTGTGAAATCAGAGGATCAAAGTTAAGACAAGATGGAGAAAACGTGTGAGTGTTTAACAGCCCTTTATTAATACATCTGCATGTCATATTTCACAGTGAGGACATTTGCTGGGGAAGCATGAAAGCATGCATCGTGTTAGAATGTGTACACACTGTCAAAATGAAGCAATGAAAATAAAGAAACCCAAGTGCTGTCCCTAACTTTGTGTCCTCAAAGCAGAAGACAAAACATATTCAGACCAGAAGAGTCATTCCAAAAGTACAGTGACTTCTAGTTATCAGTGAGTCAGAGGGGGATTCATATCCTGTCTGATGCCAGTTCATGAATGAATGTTGAAGCTTGTCCAGCTTTTAGTATAAGGGATGATAGGGATTGCACTTTTTATATTCATACAATATTTAATTTATAAACATAATAGATGTTATCTGATAGATAAATATTAGAGAGGTGTATTTAATTTCCTAGAACACAGGAAACAGGAAGTTTGGGACAGGAAGAGAGCATGATGGCCTTCATTCCGCTTAAATCCCTCATCCAGAAGCTAACAGTGTTTGTATATTGTGAGCGGATCAAGGAAATATTTTTATTTATCATTTTATTTTTATCTTTCTATCCTACTTCAGGTTTACTGTGAATTGAAAACCACATTATAACTCAAATCAAATCTGGGCCTGAGAGCAAAACCTAACTGTTCTCTGTCTAATCCAGTTGTTCCATTAAAATCCAATGTCTTTTGGAAGGATTTGATTTTGAATCCACTTTGTAAACAGGAAACAATGATGTACATCCCACCCCCTCAGGATGAGATTATAAAATTGAATTGAACACAATCCATTCATTATTCCACTTCCACCCACACACACTCATGATCTTTAGCTCCACATTACTTGCATCTACCCACCACTTAACTGTGCAAAAATATCTACATGTAAATTGAACTCTTATTGTCTGCTTAGATCCCACTTATTTTCTCATTTAGTTAAATTAAAATCCTCCTCTCCTCTCCCACTCTTCCCAATTCCTTCCGTTCTTCTATTATTGTTCAGTGTCCAGTGTGAAATAAAACAACACTCCCAAACCTGACGGGTTTGAAGTTTTGTTAGTTCAGGGGAGTCACCACGCCCCACATCTCTCTCTCTCTGTCTCTCTCTTTTCCTGTGGAAATGGGATCATTTAGTAAGAGTGCAGATAAGCTGAGTGGACGAGTGAGTGAAGGGTTTTTGTGCAAGGTCTGACGCACAGAGAGCTCCTTTCCTGACAGCGCCCCTGTACTCAGAGAGGTGGGGTCGCAGGTCAAACTGAGCTATTCTTTTCATTTATCCTCCTGTCTGTCTGTGTTGCCTTTGCCTCTGATAACGTTAACTTCTAATACCTCTGAGCTCACAGTGAAGTTTCTTAATGATTGTAGGGCAACAGTTCACACTCTCACTATCACTCCCACTGATGCCCTTTTTATCTGGGATGAACGCTCTGTTCAGGGAGGATGATATTACCACAACACCTTTATCTGGCCTCTTCAATATCTGAACTGTTCTCTGCCTCTTTCCTATCTTCTCTTCATCACTCATCTCATCTCTTTTGCCCCCTCTACTTCTCTTTCTACATCATCTCAATTTTCCTCTCTGACAGAAGAGTGATTTTTTCATAAATAATAATAACTGGAGTGAAATTTTCCATCTCACTCAGTGGTTAGGATGACGGGGGGTTGAACTTTGACATGTGGCACACTAAACCATTGGCAGATAATTAAAAAAGACAGCAAGGGAGATAGCTGACAGCATAATGGGATTTCATAATTCATGAGACTTTTAGAAGTTGGTAGCCTCATACCTGCTTAAGTATTCTAGGCCTTTGTTGTTCGCTGACAGGGCATCAATTTGAAGAATTTTCCAAATCTATTCTTTTGCTTGGTGGATGAATTTTGTTTTCTCCTTGTTTCCATTTCACACAAGAAAAAATTCAAGCAAATCAAAATGCTAAAAACCACGTGAGAAAGTTCATGCCTCTCATTGGTTGCATGCAGTGATGGAAGAAGTATTCAGATCTTTTACTTCAGTAAAGGTAGCTATACCACTATGAAAAAGTACTCAGTTACAAGTAAAAGTACTACACTCAAAATCTTACTTTGGCAAAAGTACAAAAGTGCTGTCAGCAAAATGTAGTGCTCATTATGCAAAATGGCCCAATTTAAATTGTTACACATATCATGTCATAACATGTATATATATTTTAATGTTGTCAAGGTAGAGCTTATTTTAACATTGAATACTGTCATAATAGTTATGATATTCTAATCTATAACAATGTATAGCTAACAAGCTGATCATATGTTTTATGTATAAATGATTGATCTGAAAAGTAACTATATGGATGAAGGGATTAAAAAGTACTATATTTCCCTCTGAAATGTAGTGGAGTAGAAGTATAAAGTAGCACCAAATGGAACAATTACCTCAAAACTGTACTTAAGCAGAAAAGCACGAGAAGAAGGTCCTGAAGAAATATCCAAAGAAATCATAAATATCAAGAGGTCAACACACAAACAGCTCATTCAAAAGAACATATCTTATGGGTGAACAAAATGAAATGAATCACTTCCTGAAATGCTTGGTTGATTTCTCAGACGTGATTTGCTCATAGGGATACACTCCCTCATTGATGAAGTGATTCAAGTCCTTTGTATGCAGGAGAAATGAGGTGTGTCCAAAACATCAAATACTCAGCTGATTTGGGTCAGAGCTTTAATAGTATGGGTCGTGGACTGCAATTTAGATATATTCTTGATTGATATTATATGTATAGGCTAACATTTATGTATTAATGTTATTACGCACAGTGCACACACACACACACACACACACACACACACACAAACCCATTCCTGTTTTGAAAAGAAGACAGCTATAATGATATATTCTTTCAATGAGCTGTGTGTGTGTGTGCGTGTGTGTGTGTGTGTGTGTGTGTGTGTGTGTGTGTGTGTGTGTGTGTGTGTGTGTGTGTGTGTGTGTGTATGTGTGTGTGTGTGTGTGTGTGTGTGTGTGTAGCTGCCTATATAATAAACAACAAATGTAAATAATATGATATTTTCAGTATAAAAGGCAATCTCAAATTTGGACGTATACCACTAGCCAGTTTTATCCAACTAAATTCTCAGCTCACTGGTCTATCCTTCATTAATGACCATTCTCAGTTCACTAGTTAGTGCGATGAACTGGGTGTTCAGCCATGTTTCAGTTCAGTGAGTTGGACTTCACAGTCAGAGTTCCAGTCAAGCAGTCAAGGATTCAGTGAACAAATCTTTTGAACAAATCTTTTTAATCAACTGATTCTAATGATTCGCAGAAGCTGTTTAACTCAGCGGACTCTTTTGCAGCAGGATCTTAAAGGAATAGTTCAAAATTGATACCAATCTCATGTCTGTGCTGTAAATATGTAGCTACAGCCAGCAGCTTGTTAGCTTAGATTAAAACAATGACTGGAAGCAGGGGGAAACATCTTACTTGGCTCTGTCCAAAGGTAACAAAACCGTACTACCAGCACCTCTAAAACTCACTGAGTAATATATTATGTATAATTTATGTACTGTAGTGTAAAACATTTATGAGAGGTTACTTTAAGAGCCAGGCTATCTGTATCTCCTTGTTTCTTTGTGTTAAACTATGATAACCATCTGCTAGTGTTTTCAGTATCAGCTTTGTCATCGCACCACTTGGCAAGAAAGGGAATAAACATATTTCCCAAAATTTTGAATGATTCATTTCAGGAGAGATATGAGGTTGTGATGAGGAGGACTCTCAACACGCACTTTAATCTGCTGGTATGCGTAATGTGAAATCTGCTGAATGTGTAATGTGAGTATTTCCTTGCTTACGTACATGTGTGTGTGTGAGTGACGTTGTAGCTCACAGATGTTTCAGTGACCTCATGAGGGGATATGTCCAGTTACCAGACCTCATTTCCCCAAAGTGGTGAGCCAATGGGGAACTCTACCAACTAAAATATACACACAGATGCAAAAGATAAAAGCAGCACACACACAGTTGCTTTACACAAACAGCTCTAAATATGGGCTCTGATGAATACATATAGTGCATGCATACAGAATTGGACTGATGGTTCTTATGATCTATCTATCTATGATCTATCAGTATGTGTACATGTCAGTTTTCTTTTGGTTGAATTATGTGTTCCCCAGCACAGCATGCCAGCCTCATTCTTTCTCCACTGCTGATGCCCACCCGCCTGTATCAAATCTCTCTCTCTCCTTCTCCTTGTCTTTGCTTCCCTTTTCCATCTCCCACCTCTTTCTATTCACACAAGAATGTGTGATATGTGGATCAGCAGACAGGGTGTGTAATATTCCTGCTGAGCTCCGAAAAGAAGTTCAGACAAGGGAGAGGTGGTGAAAAACTACCCTACTGCCACCTCCACTCATGCATCCTTCATCACCCCTCTTCCCAAACCAAAGGCCGTCACACACCTAACCTTGATGCCCTTTCACCTCCAAGCCTACACATTCTCACGTACAGTTTATCTGCGAGGTTACAAGAAACAGGATCACTGATCATGTTTGTGCTCTTCACAGAAAATTCAGCATCTGGGTTGTTGTTTTTTACTGCAGATAACCCTTCTAAAGAAACCTCAGGGGATGTGTTTTACTGCACGTATTTTATCTTCAAAATCAATTTAAAATTGAGAAATGATGTGTTTTTCATTTATAGAAAGATAACTTAAGACAGATATTGAGGAAAGGAGGGATTTAGAGTGAGATAGGGAGGAGGAGAATGCTAAGGAGGACAGTTTGTTTATTGCATAGTGGTCTGAACCCAAAAGAAACAGGCTTGTTGATCCTTTAAGATATAACACATGAGCCCTGAGAGAAGGCAGGAGGATTGCTGCACAGTGCAGCAAGTGGAAGTAGACTTACCATGTAGGCCTTGCAGTCCCAGACTGAGAGAGGGAAAGTAAAATACTGTAGGGGGATGATAGAAACAGAAAGAGAAATAACTGCAGTGTTTGGCAGCAGTGCAGATAAAGAAGAGAGAGGGCAAGGAGGTGCAAAGGAATAAATGAAACAATGAACTGCAGCGCCTAGTGTGCAGCTGAATAGCACAGCATGTGTTTTCGATAAATTATCACTCACCTCTAAAGCACACCTCACATATTTTACCCGTACATGGACACTTGAGTGATGGTGTTCAGACTACAGTTCCATAATCGCATGCTTGTTTTTCTAGACAGAACATATGCAAGGTAGCTCAAGGAGAACAGAATATGCTTATGTAATCCTTTTAACCCTTTAGCTGTGACTTTTTGACCCAAATGAGGTGAAAGGTCAAACAGATAACGGTGTAAAGGGTGAACAGGAACAGTAATTGTGTGTAACGAATGGCCAAGAAATCAAAATAAGCCTTGACAGTGAGCTGACCACAAGTCATCCCAAACACTTATCTTATCTATGAATCCCTCTTCATCACTGACCAGAAACCACAGAAATAATTTAGACATTATAACTTGTGCACATGAATAATGGCCCTGAGTTTCACTCAAATATGAATCAGTATTTAAATAAACCAAACTCATAGAGTGCGGCTTCCAGAGATTTCAGCATCTCCACTGATCCAGAAAACAGCCAACCACAACAACGAGGCACTGTTGGCTCCAACTAGAACAAGAGGCCCGTCCAAATTCTCAGCTATCACAAAACTCACAACTCCAGGAAAGGAAGGAAACATGCAGGTGGAAATCCAAGATGGAAGGATCTTAAAGAAACATACTTAGCAGATGGTGTTAACAGTCTGCATTTTAAAAATGTAGCCATAAAATGATAGCTGTGTGCTAGTCTTACACATCTTAGATGACTGCAGCAAACCATGGTATAGCAATTTAGCTCTGAATGCTTCCACAGAGTTTTCCTGGTAGTGTGATACTGTGCACCAGTGACAAGGCCAGGAAAAGGGGCAGAGTTCTTTCACCACAATACTTCAGACATGAAATGCAGAGGAGGTTTATTGGATGTAATGTTACAGTAAGTATGAAGCCATATCGCCTCTGTTTTTGCTCTGTTTCTGCAGAATTGGGTTTGTTGGAAGAACTACTCAGTTTTTTAAGTAGCAGTATCACAATGTAAATTAAAAATCACGAGAAAAAGTTGTGCGGTTAAAATTCTACTTAAGTAAAAGTACGTAAGTATTATCGACTAAACTGATGTAGGTATTAAAAAGTAATAGTACAAGGCCTTTGTGATATGGAGTGACTGTGGCTCAGGATTAGATCCCTGACTCCTCCCATCCACATGTCAAAGTGGATAAGATACTGAACCCCAAATTGCTCCCTATGGTTGCACCAGTATCCTGCATTATAGCCTACCACTATCAGTGGGTTTTTATGATTGGTTTAATCTTTAACAATGTAGTGTAATTTATGAGCTCATCTACTGAAGCGTAAGGAAGTGTATTGCATTCACTAGAAAAAAATAAGTAATTCTTTCTGTTTTTCTGAGTAACTACGGAAACATATTGCATTTACTCGAATAAAAAAAAAAAATCTGGTTTTTCTGAGTAATTTATTTTTTGGTCTGTTTTTCAAGGTAATTATTTCTGGTTTTCTGTGTATTTTTTTTGATTGGTTTTTCGAGGTAATTATTTCTGGTTTTCTGAGTAATTTATTTTTAGGCTTGGTTTTTCGGGGGAATTTTTTTCTGATTTTCTAAGTAATTTCCTTTTCTGAGTTAAGAGGGCATTCAAAACATTGGACACATTCACTCTTTATTGAGAGCTCGATGTAATGGAAGCAAACATGACCTGCTTGTTTAGTTTAATCAAGTTTTACTTTGATCTGGGTTTAAGACACTGGGAGATTGTCCTATCTTTAAGTCATATAGATGGTATTACTATTATTATATATCTTTCTCCCTCTTTGCCTTTTCTCTCTCTAATTGCATATATTGGTCAAAAGACAAAGTCCCACCAAAAAGCTCAGAAACTGGGCATATGTGTAGAGCAGGAGTCACCATAGATGGGAGCCACTTGCAGGTTGGCTGTTCTCGCGAGATTTCGAAGTATCTCGATACTTCAGAGAAAAAAAACACCACGAAAAACAGAAATAATTACCTCGAAAAACAGACCAAAAAATAAATTACTCAGAAAAAACATATTTTTTAAAATTTTTATTCAAGTGAATGCACTACGCTTCTGTAAGTAACTAAATTTCAGTTTTTGTGAGTAACTCTTTTTCTGTTTTTCTGAATAATTTTGTTTGTGATTTTCTGAGAATGGTTTTTGTTTTTCTGGGAAATTCTTTTGTGATTTTCTGAGTATTTTTTTCTGTTTTCTTTTTTCTGAATTAATGAGATTTTTCAAAATCCTGCAAGAAGTTCCCACCTGCAAGTAACAACCTACCGCTGCTGCTCCTAATCGTCTGATTTTCCTGCTCCTAGCCAATTTCAACTGCAGGGTCAATAAGGGTACGGTATGTATGTAAGCGTATTGCATTCACTTGGAAAAAAATAAAAAAGCTCTGTTTTTCCGAGTAAAAAAAGTGAATGAAATAGACTTCCCTACTTTAATCTGACAAGCAATATTTGCCACTGAACTGTAGTGAAGAAGAAGTATCAAGGGGAAATACTAATTTTCAACACACTGAGGTATTTGATTTCATTTTGACTATGTTACAGCAGTGTGTGTGTGTGTGGGTGTGTGGGTGTTCATGGGAGACAGAGAAAGTGGCTGGTGAGACTGCTTATTGTATGACTTAATGTCACTGCTTTCAGTTTCAAACTGAGTCAAGAAGAAAACAAGCACAGTATTTACTGCTCACACAACTGGAATTATGTTTTGCAAAATAAGTAAGTCCCTGTCTAGTCCACTCATGCTTTTGTCTGTTTCTGTCCTCAGTTCAAGTAGCTCAGACTGATGATCAACTGTTTGAAGGAATAGATATGCATCTAGAGATACAGCATGATGATGTTACTGGAAAGTGAAAACTGTGGGTACAACTAGGAGGTTGAGTTTGCTGGTAGCTCGAAACAAGCTGATGAAAACAGACTTGATAATTAGTTATTCACATTATCTGTTCTTTTGACCAACCCTAGATTAGTAACTAAAAATAAACTAACATGTTGTATGTGTTGTATGTTTGCAGGTATAAGCATTATACCATAAACAAGATAGTTTGTGATATCCAAGTACGCCATTGGTAGCAGCAGTGCTTCGTCTGCACTCCAGCTGTTTGCTGTTAGCTCATACGGATCAATATTGTTAATAGACATTAATTTAGCCAAATAACGCTCCCTGGCATCCTTAATAAGTTTGTCTCAATATAAATCACACAAAACACGGCAACTCCCTTGAGTTTTCTGGCCTGACTTTACCTCCCACTGTGAACCCTGTGTTCGCAAGATGACCAGGACAGTACTCTTCATTTAACTGTCTGGTCTTCATTAGGATGCACTCACATTGGCCTCTACTTTTCATTATATTGTTGTGTTCTAGGCAAATCTTGAGTGGCTTTATATAAATTGGGAATAGCTGACATCTGTATGACTGTGTGTATGTTGGACTGCGACCAGAAAACCTTCTCTGCTCCTGACCTGCGTTAGCTCTCGGAGGAACCCATCTTCTCTTCATCATTAATAACAACAGACACTTCTACGAAACTAGAGAACCACATTTCTCTCGATCTTGCTCTCTCTCCCATTTGAACTATTCTTTCTCTACCTTCTCTTTAACTATGTGAGAGGGCGCCTGAGTTAAGTTTCAGTGTTGGGAAAGCGTGTTTGTGCCAACTCTAATTTAACACTGAACGATCCTAACAGGCTCAAAAAGGGGGTAGTGCAGGCAGAGTGTGTGTAGTGGATTACAGTGAAGGCTACACATAACACAAAAAGACGTACAGTAAGTGAAGCCAGAGACAAACAGAGGGTTGAACACAAACACAGTTTTCCCAGGCTCTGAATCCCAGACGAAACAGCAGACAAATGTTCTATCATACATGCAGGCACATGTGCACAGAAACACACACATGCACACACTGATCTGACAAGTGACATAACTGTGTTTAACACTGACATATCACCTCAAATGCATAGTTTTTGCAGTGGAGATGAGGTTAAATGACTCCTTATATGGAGCAGCTTTGGTCAGTGGGGTGCTGAACGTCCAGGATCAGGGTCTATGACCGTCTATGGCCTGGATGATTTGGCGCCATGCTAAGTGAGAGAAAGACATCAACGTGAACTATCAAATAACCTCTTGATGGTGAGATTACAAGAAGATCCTGAAGCTACATTTGGAAATTGTGAAGTGGACTTACACAACAGACTCACACAGTTTGGAGAAATGTGCAGTGACAGCCCATCCTACGATAATAGGGCCATAAACAGAAGGATTACCCAGACCCAATTAAGAGTAAACCTCAGTCTCTGTCCGCACATTCTCCAGCTGCTCTGTGGCAACCCGCTATTCAGACAGGAAACACTTAGTGTACAAGTACTTACAGCCAAGTGGTTTCCTATGTCAGTTATAGATGGGCACACAAATGAAGAGTTAATTGTCAAAACACTATCTGCTATGTGAAAAACATGTTTATCATGTTATACATGTGAAATGCATATAATCATGTGTCCCATTTTTCATGTTATTGTTTAGCCTTGGTTTGTGGGAATATTTGTGCTTTGAGGGTACAAGCATAGCAATGACTCGCCCAGTGTGCTTGAACAAAGGTCTGAGCGTGATTTAAAGTGGAAAGAAGCTAATGAAATCAGTCCAATTATGAATTAATCTCATCATAATGTTGTGTTTGCCAGGTGAGCTGCCAGATGTCAGTGATAACAACAACAAAAATATAAATATTGCAGTAAATTTAACCAGTAAATTAGGTACTTATTAGCAAACATTTTAATATGCTTGTTGTGAGCAGTGAATAAACATTTTCAATATATATATATAGTGAAATTGACTTATTTATTTATGAAACATTTTTATGTATCATTTATTAGCTATTTATAACAATGTTTTCAGCAATAATCTAAAATGAAAATTGTTCACCTACACTGCAAACTTTAAGTTATTAAAAAAATAAGTGCAAAGAAAATACAAATTACTTGTATGATCGCTGAAAACAGTCAAGAAAAGCTCCTTGATTATTTGATTTATTGTAACCTGTGTGAGAGCATCTGAAGTTCTGAAACGTCTATGTGCCAGAATGTTCAGTCTCAGCCGAGAGGAAATAATATTGCACAAATAAACTCAAACTATTTTGAATGAAGTCTTACGCCAGCCCTCATGCAGTACATACTGCGTGAACACAATCATGCACAGGCAGATTTATAATAGAATACAAGGACTTACATAAGCTTGGTGCAACTGTCTGGAGAGGCATTTCCTCTGACAATCTGTTGCTATCTTGTTTTATGGCCAGCTATAACAAAAAGGCAGCAGCACTGAGATATGTATAAATCACTTTAAGCCATGAGACTCAACAGGCTTACTGCAGATTACATTCATATTTCACATCACACTGTATAAATGGTGCTTCTGTGAATGTTAAATATAAAAAAAAATTCAAACACACGTTCTCTCTCTCCTGGGAACTTGGCCAACATTTTACCTGAGTTGAGGGCCTCTTAGAGTCAGTGGTACATTTCTTAGCTCCAAGGCCCCTGTCTGTCTCTCATCTTGTCTCTCTGTCTCTTTATCTAACTGTCTCGGTCTATCTGTTTCTCTCTCTCTCTCTCTCTCTCTCTCTCTCTCTCTCTCTCTCTCTCTCTCTCTCTCTCTCTCTCTCTCTCTCTCTCTCTCTCTCTCATCCTGTGTGAATGAAGGATTGTGGGTTTGTGACCACAGCTGCTGCCAGTGGGGAGAGAAACAGGACATTACCCAGCTGGACCTGAGCCCTAACCTGGACACACACTCTGAACCTTTCCCCTGTCAGCATTGGCATAGCCTCTGGCACCCCTGGAGCTGGATACATACCGCTCTGTTTATGTCCAAATACTGATGTAGAGACCCTTTACATTTACATTTTAATCCATTCTTGAACAGGTAGAATATGCTTTGGTGCACCTATCATTCAAATCTAACCCTGGATGTTTGGTGGATTTAGTTTTGTCACATTAAGGACACCACGGCTCCACATCAGCACTGTGGTTCCACAGTCCAATGGAGACAATAGAACAGACACATTGTTGCACACATGATTCTTTTGCATTTAGCATACTGAATTTACTTTTGCAGCTTTAAATACTGTATGCAGCACATCTGTATTTCCTGAACACTCAATATTAATAGAGGTAAAAACCATAGCATTCACTCTGCTTTCCAGGTGAAGAAAAACTGACATAAACAAAACTGGGAAACTTGACAAATACAATGCAGTACTAAATATGAATTTAAAAAATGTATACTTTCACAAGTAGATTATGTACTTCAGGCACATGAGCTGCTGTGGTAAAAATATGCCCAGCAATTAAAGCTAGAGAAGCTAACAAAAGAGAAGCTTTGCTCTCACTTCGGGCAGGCATGGGCACATTGGCTGGAGGAGCTAAAGATTACCTCTGGTAGCTGTGGTGAAACTAAAACATGATGCAGTCACATCTGGTGGACATTTGAGACATTGGACATTGTGTCCACACTGAACAAAGTCAAAGACTGACAGAATAGCTATGGTTCAAATTGATGTGACAACACTTCAGATCAAGTTGAAAATGTTTAAACTTGTTTTTCACAAACCTGTATGATTGTATGTATGACTGTATGAATATACACAGAAAAAGAGTAAAAAGGGGAGGGAGTACTGTACAAAAATAACGAAGGACTTGATGGGTTTTGTGATCAGCCACAGACTGAGATGGAATACAAACACAGTTGCACAGTTACTAGTTAATTATATCTAACTGTTGTTCAGTTGTTACAATTAGCGGTTTGTGGGTAATAAACAAGGATTACCCAGTCCAGCTGTCAAATTAACATGTATGAAGCAATATTCCGTCATGTAGATACCTTTAGCTTTCCATGGTAAACTACACATGTGAAATGCCTTTAAATTTTATCTCTGAATCTTTCTCAGCAGATGCAGTTTCCAAATGGGGTTTGTTACGCTTTTGTTTTGATGACTGGTTTTGGGGTTTTTGCTTGTTCCCAGATGTTACTCTAAAATCACTGCAGGCCGTGCCATAATGTCCTCTTTCTCTTTTCCTTTCTGAATGAGCAAGTCACTGAACACAAATTCCAAATACCACAGATAAAACATGTCTGTTCATTCCTGGCTCTTGGGAGCAAAGAGAAAGACACAAACAGATAGACAAACTGACAGAGTGAAGACAATAGACAGAGACCAGGGAGGAAGAACTGATTCACTACAAGAAGCTGAGACACATAGCTCACTCCTGCCCTTTCTGTGTCCTCCTCTGCAGCAGCATCCATAAACAACCTTTTACCTTTCATCCCTCAGTGCTCTGTGCTACCTGTTAACCCCTGACCTCTAACACATGATCTCCTGCATCCTGACCTCTAACCTTTCACCTCTGGAGGTCATGGTCAGTGTCCTGCTGTTTATCACCCATTTTTCACTATATTTCTATAACTTTGCCTTCATGCTCAATGGTGGACACCTATAAGAAGCTATTAATTAATGAGTTCATATTCCCTGATGCCCTTCTTGCTAAACCAAGTCAGTCATTCAGAATTGCCTGGAAATGAGCAACACAACATAACAAGAAGACTGAGTACTGAGAGAGGGGATTGTTGTTGATGCTGCACTTACGTCTGTAATCTCAGTTGAGATTGAAACCAGATGTCCAGATGACGAGATGTGGGAGGTGGGAGGAAGAGGAGTTAAAGCAGCGTTGTTGAAGGCAGATGAAGGTGGGGAGGGAAAAAAACAATGTGTAACCCCTGAGTGCCCTGCTTGCCTGCTTGCCTGCTTGAAGTCTTGACTACCATCTACGTCCCTGTAGAGACGTAGATTGTAGAGATCTGCCACACCTTGTAAATCTGCACATTTTCCTGGTTTAACAAGGTTGAAGTTCTATAACATGAAACTGTAGACCCTTTGAAGAGGTGATGCCACACCTTCCATCACTTTCACTCTTACTTCCTCTTTAATTTTGCCTTTCTTCGTCTCATTTTACAAATCTTTTTTTTTCCATTTTGCCTCTGCCTTCTTCTCTTGTTTTCCTTCTCCAGACTTCTACATTCATTACCTGACTGAAGACAGCAGGCATAGAAAGGCGATGATATTTATTTATACATGTTAATCTATCTTTCTTAATTTTATTCCTCTTAGACGTTTTATCTTTTTTAAACTTTAATATATTATTGTCATATCTTTTTGTCATGTTTTTGTTGTGTGTATGTTATTGTTGTGTGTAAGGAGAGCAGCAAAGAATTTCATTGCATTGCCTGAACCCTGTGTTTTTATGATGCATATGACAATAAATTTCTTCTTGAATCTTGAATCTTGAATCTGCAAATCAGTGTGGGAATGACTTAACCTCTAGTTTCAAGAGCTTTTCTATGGAACAAAACTATTGATGAGTGAGTCATTGTGCATGAACAAGGGAATTAGAGAGTGGGAGAATTTCCATGGAAGTACATGCTTTGGCATTACAGTAAAACAGAAGATATTTGGCAAAATGTTTAAAACTGAATATGTATCACTGTTACATACAGTACACATGTAGCCTGTAGGCTGTATATATACATCTACAAAAACCACCTGAATAAAAACATAAGAAATTCACAATCCCATCTTCTCACAATTAAAAGCGTGTACTAAGAGCCTTGTCTTCTTGACATGGCCAAAGATGTTCAGAGAGTCCTCCAGTAAAGAAAAAATGTAACCCAACTAAGTAATGACCAACCAGACCTATAAAAACACTAGTGATTGCATTGCAATCCAAGTAATGTGAAAATGAGGATTTATTTGACCTGTGTGCATGTTAGCATCAAGAATACTACATTACTTCTGACTTCTATCTTCTTCTTTTTTTGAGTATTTCTATGACATCAATGATTTGTATGGACACTAATGAGACCACTGACAACTGCAGAGAAGACTGGCCACCTTGAACAGCCTCCAAAGTACATTTATGTGTGCCTAAGGATCTGTAATTTGTGGACAATCTGCGCTATGGGTGGTAATATCGGTCTGTCTTTTGGTCAGCCGGTTGGTTCACCACTGAAATATCAAGACAAATGATATAATGACATTCCCATCAGCCTTAGCTGTACTTTATCTATTGTGCTAACTGGCTAGTATTAAAATACTAACACCGGCTCTACATCTGCATGTTATTGTCGTTCTTATCAGCATGTTAGCATGCTAATGTTAGCATTTGTATTGTTTGATGTACTGTTGTTGTGTTATATCTGCCTTGTAAGGTGACCTTGAGTGCTTTGAAAGGCGCCTTTAAATAAAATGCATTATTATTATCATTATTATTATTATTATTATTTAAGTCAAACTACCACTGTGTCTAAGTACTGCCTATACAGTTGCTAGCATGGCTGTACACTCTTGTTAAAACACCAAGACACATTGCTTTCACATAAAACGCAAACAAAGACAGTCTTCACAACAGTTTTGGCAAATCAGACTTAAAGGTAGACACTAAGACTTGTAGAAAAGTTGGAAAAAAGAAAGTTAGTAATGTCAAAGAGAGGTACATTCAACAACCAATCAACATTAATGGGCAACAAGTCATTGACAATAAACTGCCTTCAATGCTCTGTGGCGCTAATGAGCATACCAGGAGAAGCTATGTAGGCGTGCCAGTCAGGTGATGAACAGAGGCTAGGAGCTCATTAAGATCTTAGAGTGGGTAGGTATGGCATGACTGGATCTGTAAAATAACACAGTACAGATATATATATATATATATATATATAGAGAGAGAGAGAGAGAGAGTGAGTCTGAGGCTGAAGAACATGCCAGAACGAGATGGAGACATGCCATTGTTTCTGCACAAACAGAGCAATTAGCAACATCCTGTTTGTGGCAAAAAAAAACAAAATGGTCTTAGTTTTGCAAACCACTTGAACTAATTATTGTTTTGCAAAAAGAATGCGCTAGCTTGTTTACATTAATATAATTGTATCCATCAATGTAACAATGATGTTTGAGTATAGCAGATGACAGAGCAAGTAATTGTACAGCATATTTCCTCAAATAACTGATAACATAATTGTTTCCCCAAAATGTGACAATGGCAGCAGTTAAGAACAGCAAACATTTTTTCTTGTTAAGGAATTGAGCTCTTCAACATGTGAGGGCAATAAAGACATCAATGACATTGTTTCTCAGAGAAGCCATAAATATTCATTGACAGTTATTGTTCCAGCTCTCAAAAGAGAAATTATCTTGTTGCTCTCCAGGCCTCAGAAAAACAACAAACAAAGATCTGGCAATGGAGACAGTTTACAACACCATGCCACACCTCAGCAGTTCTTTAGCTCAGTAAAAGTTTCCTGAAGGAGGTGAATATGCTGTCAAAGTGGTGTCTGTCTACAATCTCAGTGTTTGACTCACTTCCCCTCTCTTCTATGTGTAGCATCTGCACACATCAGGGGGTAAATTAAAGCGTTCTGTGAGGAGTCACGGATGAAAGGTTTGTGGTGGGACTCTGGAGTCAATTCCTGTAACTCTAATGTGTGAGTTTTGTCAATGAGTTGCGGTTAGATAGTTTTGTCACTGGGTCATATATTGGAGAAAAACAAAAACAAACGTGTGAAAGTGTGGGAACGAAGAAGCAGCACACAGGGTTAACTACGGGCCATGTGGAGACAAGCGTGAAATTTACCATGGAGGCCTATACTCACTGCGTGTTACCCCATCCCCCGTCTCTAGACCTCATCTGCCTCTGTCTCTCACCCCTCTCTTTCACGCTTTTGCTACTTACTTTTACTTACTCTTTTCATTGATTATCTATCTATCTATCTATCTATCTATCTATCTATCTATCTATCTATCTATCTATCTATCTATCTGTCTGTCTGTCTGTCTGTCTGTCTGTCTGTCTGTCTGTCTCTTCTCCCATGTCTCTCAGCTGTCAGTTGAGACAAATTGCAGAGTCACAGACACCTTGAACACCCCCACATCTCTGCCATCAATCAGTCTGACAGAAAACACAACCCTGAGGTGTAAGTGTATGCATGTGCGCATGCATGTCATGTATTTAAAGATACATCTTTTGGGGAATACTGTGGTGATATAAAGCATAGAATTATTTCAACATCCATAGAGATGCGAGCAATGCATAAGTGCAGCTTTTCTCATGCAGATACATGCAAACAAGCTGTACGCTGTATAATCATGTAAGTACATAAGCCTGGACTAGATTTTAGTTGTTAATGGATGGGCTTTGAGAGTTTTGTCGAAAGCACATTTCCTAACTTATGTCAGTCCCGACCTGAACTTATTAAACCTTGAAGAAAGCTTCACTCTGCTCCATCACTCTCTGTCCCCCACAGAGAAAAACAAACTGATACCAGAAATGAATCATGTGCTGCACAATCAATAACTCTTGCTTTTCTGTAAATGGTCATATTTCAACCTGAAAATGCGCATATTCCAATAAATTCCTCTATGTGAACATCACAGCTTTACGAGGACGATGGATGGGCCAAATGTCTGGAGCAGGTATTCAGCTCGTTGTCAGCGAGGCAGATGCATAGTCCCTGAGTGCTGAGCTCAGAGTTGGCTCCCAGCAGGATGACACAACAGATACGCAAATGCTCTACAGACACACACTCACATGGATGACCAGTAAATCAGGCAGCAGCCTCTGGATCACAGCCAGAGGGGCTGAGCTAAAGTCTGACTCCTAATAATCATCCCAAGGCTGTGTGCTGTTTGGGTTATTTGTGTGTACGTGTATATGTGATTTTGTTTGTGCGTGTGTGCGTGTGCATGTGAGAGAATATGTGTTGGTGGGTTTTACTGCAGTGTTGCGTGATCAGGTGAACCATGGGGGTTTAAACAACTCTGGCTGTATGACAGAATTTCCTCTGGCAACCTTGGAGAGAAGAAAAGGCAGCAAAAAAAGGAAACAGGTAGAGAGATGCTTGCCTAACTCCATTTTGTACGTTTAAAGGATCACAGGGACCTGTGTCTCCGTCGTCTAACCTCATTTCCTCTTGATGTCTCGTTGCTCTACCTTGATCCTCTGTACCCCCTTTCTTCTCCATCTCTTCCTCTTTTCATCTGCTCTAAAGGAACCAGACAGGTGAAAGCCAATTCCCCTCAACTCTGCATTCACTTAACCTGTCTGCTTGCATCAGTGAAGATGATGAGTGCCTGCATGCATGCATTTGAAAAGGTCAGGATGTCATTGGGCTTTTCTCCTTGAAGTTTCTGTATAAGCCGTGATGTTTGGTACAATGATCTCTGTCTCAGTCCCAAAAAAAGAGAATAACCGTCAATAAAACCTTTTTTGCATCTGTAAAAATCAACGTCTAGTAAAAAGTTCAGAGCAACAAAATCCCTCTGCTCCTTTGTTGACCTGTCCATTCTTCCATATGGGCCATGAAGGGGCTTAGGGGAGGTGGGAGATGTCTTTTCCATACAGGGAATCACCGAGGGAGGTGAGAGTACTAAGATGTTGTGGTGTTCAAACTGAAAAGAAGAAGATTTAGGATATTGAATAAAGCCAAAACCTTAAACAAAAACCGAAAGGTTGAGCCAGAGAGCGTAGATAAGTTCGTAAATGTTTCTTAATCTGCAGGACACGTTGCATCAAAATTTGGATGAGAGTGAAACAGAGAGCAAGAGAGAGACAGAGAGAGAGAGTAGATGGACACAGAGGCCATTTATGTGAAGATGACATAATCACCTGTTTCCCCCGTGTACAGCCAACATCTGCACAATTTATTAACTTTCTATCCGTCTCCCTCTCCTCTCCCTCTATTTCCATCTAGCTCACCTCCCCTGCACAGACACTATGTCACACAGGGATCATGCTGTTATGCGTGAAGTGGGTGATTAGTTTTTATATAGTTTCACATTAGAAAACAAGACTCTTGAACAGTTTTCAGCTACTTTACACTTTGGACTGGATTTAGAATGAATTAATAATTGCATTATTAATACAGAAACATTAAAAAATGAGTAAGCATATGAATTAAGTGAAACGAATATAAGATTTTAGAAAACGAATGAATACTTGATACTTAAAATAGAATACTAGTCATTGCAGCTATTCACTATAATTACACCCATTGTATTTTCCACACGGAAATAAGAAACCTTCAAATTGGAACACAAAAAATAGGTTAATCCATTCTTCCGCTCTGTCACAATTAACAGGGGATTCATGTCTAACTCCATTTTACGCTCATTGGATTGATTTTTCATTCATATTGAAAAGTATCAAAATATCTCCGTTACTGAGACAAAGATGTAGTGTTCTCATGCCAGATAATCATCGTAAAAACACAGCATTAATCCTGGATATTAATCCTCTTCCTGCCTACACAAGTGCTTATTGACTGAATGCATTTTGATGGCAGAAACCAACACCCCGCCACGTCCTTCTTTTAATCAGTGATACCCACGTAATAAAGTAGATTTGCCAAAAACTGGGTTAATACTTCTTCTTTTCATTCATGTAAAGGCTGCTCCATTTTCCAAATGTGTCTGTGTTTAGTTGTTTTTCTGTGAAGCTCCACCTCACACAATCAATGAAAGAAGCTGCTAGAAAGAAGCTGCTAGATTACTCACATTCATCTTTGTCATTTATTGACAACTGAGAACGTAGGATATTGAAACCTGCAAATGACACTAACACTTTCAAAAAACAGTCATTCTTCCTGCTCACATTTTTTCCTTTCTTTACTCTCTGTGTCCTGTGGGTGGGTCATATTATGTCTACACACCTCATGTGTGTTAAAAACCTGCATAACAGACACTGACATACTGTAAACAGTTGACTGCTGAGAGTCTATGCCTCCATTTCCCTAAAGGAAGTGCAGAGCAGTCCTGCCCAGACTTCTCTCCTCTGACTCTCTGGCCAGCCTGTGTGCTTCCTCTGGCCCAGCTGCCTCTCTGCTCCCTGGACTGCACTGCGGAGAAAAGGCCCTCAGAGCTCCAGGCCTCCAGACAGCTCTCCTGGAGGTGCCACCCTCACCACAGCCCAATTCTATCTCTCTCACCCACACACACACACACACACACACACACACTCGCAACATTTAAGCCAAACCAGAAGCACCCACAGTGGCACTCTTGTTATACCGTGGTGCTTTTTATATCATATGTGCCAGTGGGCCATTTCTCTCATGGCTTCTTGACTACAACCACTACATGGCAAGAAAGGAAGTCTGTTAGTCAGCCTTGTTTTGGATCGCCAGCTGGGAGCCACCAAAACCACTTTTACACATGCTGATTCTGAGCTACTGTGTGGAGTTAAATTTAAAATAAAGTTGCTCTTTCACACTTGCATATTCTGACTGCTGCCTGCGCATTCATGCATGTGACATACATTTTGCAAACCAGTTGCTCTGAGCGCCTGATATACATTCATACCCATGTTCGGTCATTCAGTGTATGGGCATATGGTTACACATGTTATCAATCTGTTGGGTTCTCTTCTCAGAAAGGGTTTCCACAGCAATTATACTGGAATCTCTAACAAAGTCCAATTGAGCAGAACAGGGTTAACTTGCTGCTGACACTTACCAGCTGTGAAATGATGCTTTATTTTCCATTTTCAAGTGGATATAATGTAGTCTGATTTGTGATTTTACTCTATTATGTTTCATATTTTATTGTTTTCCATAATTCCTGGTGTCAACAGCGTGTGGTGAAAATTGTGTATCTCCTAAATCTAAACCTTCGAAAAAGCTAAGAAAAACAGCTTAGTTTTTAACATCAGCATCATGTATTTTTGAGTTTATTCAAAAAAGGGTTTGAAAGGCTTTAATAAAAGCAAGGGTGGAGGAATTTCTCATGGCACAGAGGACGATGTAATCCATCCAATATGTGTTAAAATGTCAACATCACCAACATAGGGGTTTCAAATGCCAACAGGAACTAACATTTGAAGTTTTACATGTTTGGATACTAAGGTGAAGGAAACATTGAGACGACATGTAAAGCATGAGTAATAAATGAGAGTAAACAAAGTGGAGTGGCTGTACAGTACATGATGGTGACAGACACACACCCAGCAGCACTCTGAGAGAGGTACAGTACTATGTAATGCCTTGGCCTCCCAGTGACGGCCCAGTGCCAGCGCTGCTCTGCTCCGCTGCTGCCAGACAAGACCACAACATGGGCCTCTCTCTGCCTCAGCAGCAGGCCTCTACTATTACAGCCACGCATGGCTGACCCCAGGCCTACCAGCTGTTCACAGGCACCGTAAATCTCAGTTTGGTGCTAGGTTTTTTTGTTGTTTTTTTTTTTTTTTTACAGCTGCCCTCAGACCAGCTGTACTGTCACTGTCAATAAAGGACTGCACTTTACAGGACACTGACGGGAAACATACATGTCATTATAATGATAACATCAGTCAAATGAATGTCTTTTAACCCATTTAGCTTACATATCAAGTAGTTCACTGTTCGAGTCTGATCTGGCTTATTCAAGGACTGCCATTTGTTCTTTTTCTTATCTCCTTTTTTATTGTCTTTTTTATGTCAAGGTTGCATGAAAACTCTGCAAAAAGACGTTAGTTCCTCGTTGGCCATGTTACAGATCTGCTTAGAAGTGTAGATCTTTAAGTTCATATGTTTTAAATACATGCATGGGCAAATGATGCACCATGGATGATTACAGCGTGTTACACGTTAGATTGGACACATTGTGTTTTGCAAACAGTTGGGATGACAGAAAGTGTTATTCAAGTTTTTCTCCTCTTGGCTGAGACATGCTGTGGTGGAGAAAATGATACTTCTTGTTTAGGACAGAATCACAAACCATGATGGCAGCTTTGCTCTCTCACTCTGTCTTTCTCTTTTTTTTGCTTTAAAAGACGTTCACAATGACGCCAGCTCCTCTGGTCTGGTGTCCGCCAGAGCATGAAATCACAAACACTTCTTCCCTTTCCCAAGTGTGTGTAATTACAGCCGTACTTCATGTGGTATTTTTGACAATAGAAACTAAGGACATGGTGTGGTCACAGCAGAAAAAGTAACACTGTTCAGTTCACTTCCAGTTTCTTCATTAATTAGTACTATTTAAAGCAGTGGAGAAAGTAATCTTGTCATTTACAGTAAATAAAGGTATATCACACTATAAAAATACTCCCTAAGTTCCATTTTTCAAGTCTGTATTAAAATATTTGTACTGTTCATGAATACATGGAAACAGCTTTTGGTCACTTCGACTTCATGGAAGTGGAACAAAAAGTTATTTTGGTCACTTCCACATTTAGGTCATGCTTTCTATGTCATTTCTGTGATGCAATTTCATTAAAAGTGATTGATGACAAAATCCAGTCTTCGTTCTGTGTAAAAAATGCTTTCAAACATTTAATTAAAGCTAAAGCTTCAGTCTGATTTGAACAAAACTGCGTATTTCCCAAAGTTCCTGTGTTTTTAGTGTGGAATTTCAATTTTGTGTTACTATTAATCTGCCAAAACTCAGCAAGACTGTCCAGAGAAATAAACAGCAGGACTTTGTGATAAAGACAGTAACTTTGGATGAACCCTACTTACTTTGAGCCATTCAGACTGTTGATGTCTCATATTATCTGAACTGTTGTATGCAAAGGAGGACTGTGTATTTTGTCTCCCTTTTTCATTGGAATAAGGGATATTATCATGGTCTGTGGAGTTATTAGGAACAATTACATCAACAAATAATTCCATTTAAACAGAGTAATGTTTGGAGATAGATTTGAAAAAATATGAACCTATCCTTTAAGTCATGTCTTATGCAGTTTTTCTATTTGATTATGTGTGAGGATACTGAGAGAATCACTACTGGAATAATTATATAAAACAGGAATCCATCCATCCTCACAACCTGTAGTCAAAGAAAAAGATTTACAATCAAGACAAACCAAGGGTGTGTTCATAATGAGCTTTTTATTTAAAAGCACATGTATTAGAGCTAGGTACATTTAGCAGAAAAAAACAGCATTGCTACTATTTCTTTTGTACAAAAAACAAGACAATACAAAAATACTAATATTGAATTTTTTAATACAATTGTGTGTATTTTTTCAATGCATATTACAAACTTAACTATTACAATCTACAATAGTTTAGTTATCTAGATACAAAAATCTGTCAATTGATGCTTTTTAAGCAGCATTATGTAAAGAACACAGGTCTGTAATCATAGTGGATATATCTAAACATGTTAAGAAACATTATCTTACAGAGTTAATTTTAGTGATCTATACATTATTTATATATTTATAAAAAGAGTGAAAACGGCTTTGTGAAGTGATAGGACGGACTATACGATGAGAAAGATGTGCAACATGGCGGAGTGTGTTGTTGGAGGAGGATATCTGAGTAGGCTGTAAATAAAAAGGGCTTCTGTATCTGGTACTGTACAACTGTTAGTGATTATACAAGACAGGCTATAAACATACAAGGTTAAAGATGCATCTTAGCAGAGAATAAAAATATTAGATCCACAGTTTTTATAACGTTCACCTGCTCTCCTGCTCCTTGACACAGTGGCACACACACATACACACACACACACACACACACACACTTGGCACAGTTGACAGTGTGTGTGTGAGAGGGTTTATTTGACACACATATAGTTTATCAGGAGGGTTAGGGTTTTTTTCACAGGGCACAGCGCTCATACATATGTACACACATATTCACAAATACAAGATGTACATGTACATGCACAAGCGTACCCACGCAAGCACAAGAGTGTACAGGACACACACACGCACACACACACGCGCACACACACACACACACACACACACACACACAAAGACTGGTACAAACATCCATTGCCAATGAGTGATTGGGCGGGTGAGAGCCCCTCCCTGCCAGCGGAAAGAGCCCAAATCATCCCAAAATAATGTGCCAGCTTAGCTGTAAATCATCACCCTCTTTCCACGGTGACAGACCGCACCCCTTCCTTCCTGTTAAGGAAGCCAAACAGATGGCCCCAGCACCATGAAGTAGCATGGCACAGCCACACATCTTGTACAGGTGCTGGGGGGCTGTGAGATCTGCCTCCCTCCTTCCACAGAAAATATCCCCCCTTTACTACATCTAACCCCCAAAAAATGCAACATCCCGAGTTTAGGCTGCACTGACAGTCCACTGCAAAAAGCTTGATGTGCTGATCTGAGACAGAAGTGAGATTGGAGGACCCCATTTCTTAGCGGAGTACTGCGAATCAGTCAAAAATGTTTGCAAGACAGGCAAGAGACTTCTCTGAAACCTGTTGTAAAGGTCCAGTAAAATCAGTGTATGATCCTTACAGGGTTATTGTTATTAAAGCCATGCAATACCATGCTAGCTTCTTCTCTGAGCAACTATTTCTGTCTTGTGAATGTCAGCACCATCAAGTTTTCTTTCAGTTAGACACATCAGGCAGCAAGTGGTGATAATGGACAATGGACTTAAAAACAGTGCTATAAGTTATATTTTTCTATACTGTTAATATTTCTATGCTGCTAGTTATTGCAGTAATATCCTTCCTGTAGCTAAGGAAGTTGTTGTTCTGTGGAGTTCCAAGGCCACAGAGAGTTCAGAGAGGAAGCATCACTGGTAATTCTTCTCTTCCTAGGCAGGGGGGGGGGGGTTGTCTTTTTTTGTCTCTTTTCTTCATTTGTTTTTCGTCAGTGTTTTCCCTTTATGTGGTTACACTTCCTTCAAACTTCCACACCCCTCAGCTCTGCCTGTCAAGTCATCAATATTCTTAATTCATCTTTCTTTTAGCTTCCAATTCTTTTCTGTTTGTGCTCAAAACAATGGGCTCAAATGTTGATTAGTAGTTGACATAATAGTAAATAATAAGTCTGGATAGTGAGAGTGGACTCTGCTGTGCAAATCTCAAATCTGACACCCTAGTCCACAAAGCACCTCGCTGGGCGTTGCAAAAGGGAGGAGGATGCCATTTGAGGAGCAGCTACAGTCTCTCGTCGCTACATTCTACTGTCCGATGGGAGGTGAGCAGCGCTGTGATCGGCTCCTCAGTCACAGGAAGAGTTGTGGCCTCTCTCACACCATGTTGTGGTGGTTGTTCCTCTCAATGATGTCGGATGAAGGGAGCAGTTCCTTCTTGATTGGGGAGGGCGGGGGCGTGGCTGGCTTCACCCTGGGCTTGAACAGGTCTGACACGTAGAACACCTAGTGGAAACACAGATGGGAGCGAGGTGAGGAAACAGAAGGAGAACAGCAAAGAGAAGAGATGCGAAGAACAAGGACAAAATGATCTCTAACTTAAGATGTGATCTGTTTGCTCAACCACATTTGGAGTTGGCTATTTGGTTTAAATGCAAATTAACAGGACAGCCAAGTTGCCGTTGTAATTTCCATAGAGCATATCAACACTGAGTTGATTTGCATATAAGCCAGACAACATCAGTGCGGTTTTACTTAAAATGTGTTCTCAAGGCAAACATGACAAATAACCACCACATTTCTTTTCTTCAGCTACATAGCAGAGCTCAAACATGTTTTTACAGGAGTCATACTTTCCTCAAAGAGAAAATAAATCTCATTACGGGGGTGAAATCTGATCAAAAATGGTTTCTCAAGACACATTTTTAGATTCGTCTTATACCAGCTGTGAACTGCATGACTCGGCTAGATCTAAAAACAGTCTGGATAAAAAAGGCAAGTCAGAACAGGGCTAATGCGATTACACATTAACCAAATGTCTGTGCGGGAGCTGTGAGCCAGCAAAAAGTGTAAAAGTGAGGGTTGCATTACATCACCGTGCCATGCTGAGAAACTCCCTCATCGTTAATCACCTCTCTCCAACACGCTTTGTGCAATCCCAGAACAGCAACACTGACTAATTTGGCTGAAGGAAGTGATCGTGGTATAGCTCATCGTAAAATTATGGTCAACTGACTTTTGCTAATGCAGTTTTAGATTATGTCATTGCTGGCAGTGGTAGAGGTGAATTCCCTTTTTTATCAACTCAGAGAGCTTGAGGTCAGCCCGCCTGGCATTGGTGGCAAAAGCCGGAAGAGAAAAAAATAATGGCAGAAAAGAAATCTCTTCCTGAGATCTTGATGACATCATATGTCAAACAGGAAAATAGGCAGGGGTGGACAGGAAGTAGGACCGTGGAAACTACTGTCCACTGTAAGAGTGGATTACTGTTTCCACTTAGAAGGGGCTGGGGTCACTGATGATCAACAGTGGCTTCAGCTGTGGACAAACACACACAAATACACACATGTAATTGGCAGCCACAGCAGCTTTTCCTTCTTCCTTCCTCCCTGCCAGTCGAGGGCAAGCAAAGAGCCTATGCCAAAAAGATGAAGAGGGAGGGTGGAGGGGATAGGCTGCCATTTTTCACTGTGAAAGAGAGCCTACTGTGTACCAGGCCAGCTTCTCAGGGAAGAAACAATGTGGATAACTTTTAGTGCAGAAACTACACTAAAAATCTTATAAGAGAAAGGGCATACAGGGATGTCCTCATCACTCACTTTGAGTCATTGATCTATTTATATAACAAAGACCGTCTCATTCAGAGTGGTGGATTAAACACAAAGACATTCTCTTCTATTATAGTTTGACATTTACGACCATAAAATGACCGTCACAGGTGACCTTTGACTGACAGATGGCATCATTCATAGATAGATACCTCCGCAACACACAGCTGCTTTCATGCTTTTAAAAGACTTCTTTGTGTATACAGCAATTAGTTTGTGCAGTGGGCTCAGTGCACCATTATACGGTATATAACATATGACATGATGACGGGAGTGGAGAAAGATATGATGTGGAGTCATATCTCTGGGAATCACCCAAGCCGTCATGGAAAACTTTGCAGCCTCTTTTCCCATCAGCATACTTTGTGTCCAATCGCAGCTGGCCTGACTACCACGTCACCCAGTCTCCAACCCAACACCCCTGAACCTGCCATGGTGGAAAACTTATCGCAACCTCACCACTTCCTGAACATGTGATATGCACACACGCACATTACACACACACGCACACACACACACACAGCCTGCAGGCCTATTGTGATGAGTGATGCAGACTCAGCAATTAGGCTCCTTAATACAGTTACACAGAGAAGAAAAAAAAACAACAAGGGAACATTTAAAGGCGTGTATATGTGTGTGTGTGTCCATTTATGTTTTTAATTGTGTGTTCATGGCCGCTATCTAAATGTCATGTCATGCAATACACATAATGATACTGAGTCATACAGGAAGTGAATACGCTAACTTGCAGGGGGGGAAAAAAAGTTACTCATTAGACCCCCTTTGTGTGTGTGAGAATAAAACTGAATTTTTTGGCACGCACATGAAACCAACCATGACTACATTTTCAGCCCAACCACGCGATACATCTGTAAATGCACCAATGTAGGTCGTATGTCACTTCAAATATATGTGGTGACAGTTTCTAAGTATCGTAGTGTCTGAGTGGTTATCATAAGTATAAAAAGATAACTGTGAGCATGGTTCATATAACTCCTTATTTAGACACTTAAGTTGTGTCTGTGCAGTGATAAACGTTGGCTTCCTGCTTCTCTACAAGTTCATTGACCACAGCCTCAGTATTTGACAGTATTTGCCCTTGTACGTTTTAAGTCAGAACGAGTGACAGACAGAATCGCCTGACCCATCTCCTCACCACTGTGACAATGAACTTCGAAAAACAAATAAACGCTGTCCTGGCTTTCTCTCTGGCAGCTGCTTCCTGCTGGATTTGGTCCTTTTGACATTCATTACCACACATGTTGAAAAGTAGGTCACTGTGTCTGATAGGAAGTGTCAGGTAGGACAGACAGACATTTTCCTGTTGTGGTTCATTGTTCCTCATGATTCTCTGGATAACAGCCCCGAAGACACCCCGAAGACATATTCATCTACTTATTCTTCAAAAAACGTGCATACATCTGACTCAGACAGTATCTATCATCAAACGTGTGGACAGACATTTTAAAGCAGCATCTTACTTACAACAAAGCCATCAAAGTCCCAGTCTGACTTGTCACTACATATGAATGCGTCTGTACTTGCCCTGGTTTTGTATTGTTAATTTACTGGTACTCAATGGGAGTGCACTGGGATTAAAGAGGTAACTGTAGCCTTGGAAAACCTGGAATAGTAGACACAATAAAGTCATGGAATGACACACAGCCTGGAATGTATTTGGAAAGGAAGACACTTTTCCACAAGGCCGTACAACTCCTCATGGGATATTTAGAACAATTGTTCACAATAACACACTTGGGACTGATGTGCAGATCAACTAATTCATGTTTTTTTTGTTTGTTAAATCTGAATTTTTATTTGCAACAGGTGTACTGTCTGTTTTTGGCAAAGACACATATTCCCCTAGCATTAAGAATGAATGGACCACATTACCCAGACTGCCATATGGCTATTGGATATCAGCTGATTCTGCTTCATGAAAACATCTCATGGGACAGATTGCCAAAAGACAAAATTCCCAAATAACAAAAATGCTGCTAACAATCAGTGAGATATGTTCATGTTGTAACAGTTTGTTCTCAGTTACACATCCAGACAAATCAAAGTCACACTTTTATACAACAATCAGACACATTTAAAAGACTGTTTTAGTACTATGAATGCCTCAGCGTGGTTAAAAATATATGTTCTGACTTATACTTCAAAAGAATAATGACTGAATCTTCACACGTTGTAACTTCTGAAAACTCTTTGATTTAGTACTTTCTGCTTTAAACTTTGGCTGTTCTGATGCACACAGGCTTCATACTTCTCTGCCCTGCCTAAACTCATCTCCTGTCAGGTACTTTCTGCTCTGCTGCTTATTGAGAGGCTGAAACAGCCGAGCTAAAGTACTCACAGATGTGTGTTTCTACTAAGACTGGGGCAAATCAGAAGGGGCGTCAAGGATTGTAAAACTAACCTCACCGCCTTGATCAGCAGGGGTTTGTGTTATATGTATGTGTGTGTCAGTGTGTATATACTGTATGTGTGTTGTGTGTATACATGTGGATGTGAATAGTGTATGTTTGTGTGTGTGCGTTAAGCTGTCTCTCCGCATGCGGGAGGGTTGTGGAATAGCTGAGTCGGATTAAACTCATACTCCTCCCGAGCCAAGATGCAGACAAGGCTCTTCTCTGCTGTCACTTCCCTCCCTTCATTCTTCTTGCCAGATCTACCCATTCAGTGGTCAAGCTCATAAGTTGAGCGTATTTCTAAAGACATTCATTTTCCTCTGTTGTCAAAGCTGATGTTGTCCAGGAGTTACGCCCAACCGGAGGAGCGCTGATTTTGCCAGAGCATTACATGCTATTGTTACTCGCTGATTTCTGCTCCTCCAACAATCCTGGCATTCAAGGACCCTGCTGCGCTGTGTGTGTATGTGTGTGTGGGCGCGTTTGTGCCTTTGTGTGTATGTGTGTGTGAGTGAATGAGTGTGCATGTGCATTTTAGCTGTGCCAAGGTCTGCCTAGGCGCCACTACTAAGGTCTTGCTGAATTTTATGAATCTAATGCTTTCCACATTCATGATTTGGACCGTGCAGAAAGGTAAGGTGTGTGTGTGTGTGTTTGTGTGTTTCCATACTTTTCCCCGAAGGTAGCAGAGTTTAGCTGTGGGCCTGCTGCGCTGATAGAACCAGAGCCGCCAAATAAAAAAACCCAAAATAATTAACAGCTTCATTCCTATTTCAAAGGCTAATCCCCCTGCCCCCTCTCACTCTTTCTTTTATACACTCCTTCGATTTTCCTCTCTACAGAAATTCAATTTTCCTTTGCTCCATCTAGCTCAGTGTAATGATGACGGTTTAAAAAAAAAAATCATCTGGCAACGGCTGTGACAATATGTCACAAAAGTAGAAGAGAGAGAGAGAGAGAGAGAGAGAGAGAGAGAGAGAGAGAGAGAGAGAGAGAGAGAGAGAGAGAGACTCTTGAACTAGGGTCTGGCTCCAAGCAATGTGTTATTCATTAAAGAAAATCAGATTCTGCTCACTTCACTGCCCGCACTACTTCTCTTTTTTTCTGCTTTTTTTATTTTTATGAAAGCAGAGGGGAACAGAAGTGAGACCGACTATGAAAGCTGGAGGCAAACTTTTTGTTGAGGTTGATCCATTTGTAGGATTATAGAAAAGGTTTAAGTTACAGAGAGCTTTGATGGTCTCCCTGTATCTTATTAGTATATCTCATATTTTCATATGAGTGTGCGTGCTATTGTGTGTTTTGAGTGTGATGTGTGCACTCACTATGCAGTAGGCCACCAGGGCTCCCTGCACAAAGCCTGCCAGGACATCAGTAGGGTGGTGCTTGTGGTCGGAGACACGTGATAAGCCGGTGTAAAAGGCCATCATCAACAGTGTGAACTGGAGCAACGGGCGGAGGAGACGAGCGCCACGCCATGTAAACCTGGACTGGAGATAGAACTGAGAGGACAGAGAGAGGGGGAGAACATACAAAAACATGTTATTTCTTTTATACAAGACTCAACATTTTTGATTTAACAATTAGTGTTTATGATGTAAAACATGTAATCCATGTTATTGAAGACAGTATCAAAGCCAGTCTCACCACACTCTGTTTCCAATAATGACCTGAACCCTCAAACACACCTGCCTGGACAACTTCATAACAGTCATTATGTTCTGCATATGCTGTATTGCCCTTTTAACCCTGCACCTGCAGTGTGTGTGTGTGTATTATTACTGTCTGAGAGGTCTAGACTGAATCAAAGTGGGCAGGCTTGCCAGACCCATAGAGAAACACATACTCTCTTCCCTAACACACACACACACACACACACACACACACACACACACACACACACACACACTCAACCGCCAGCGATCCGGACATGACTGATTCATGGTTCTACATCCCAGCTGTAAAAACAACAAGACCACAGAGAGCCACTGGAATACACGCATTTATATATGTGCATACCCTGCCATGCACATTTCAACACTTGTTGGGATGAACTCTCTACCCTCTATTAGAGTAAATAAAAGACAAAACGGATGCACCCCCTGCTCCACTAGCAGTGAAATCCCACTTTCTGGGTCATGATAAAGACTGACAGGAACCAAAACAGGAACAACGAAGCTCAAGGCCACATTCGGTCAGTCACTCACACAAGTCCAAATACATGCATAGGCTCTCTCTCTTTACCCACATATACCCACATTTGTGAGGTCAGCCCAGGTTTCTCAGACATCCTGTGTTTCTACAGCACTCGTAGACCTTTACTTCCTGTCTCTCACACCCAGAGACAGAGGGCCTGGGAGGGCCAGCCTCAGCCAAGGTCTGCCCAGCCCAAAGCTCCAGACTTGTGTCTTATAATCTGCTAGGCTACAGACAACCGCAGCGCCTCCCACCAACCCTCGTCCACTACGAGCCCCCGTAGGTGTGGACATAAAGCTCCCTTGCACTTCCTCTACGACACTTTATCATTGTTCTTCTCTTTAAGGAAGCGGAGGAAGGGATCCCTCCCATCCCTTCCAGTCTTGTTCTCTCCTCCCTGGCAGGGATGTTTAGACTTCAGGCTTCCTCCGCAGTGGTTCTCAGGTAGCGGGCGGGGACTACTAATAAGTACTTTTGTCTGACGTCCTGCAGCCATAAATGCAACATCCGACAAACCTCTCACACAACATCACAAGCTTTGATGAAGGATGTCGGAGTAAAAACTGAGCACTTAGCCAAAACTGAGTTACAGTGACCTGCCTATCAAATGAGCCCTATCAGACTGATGTGAGTAAACCCAAATATCCAATCCATCCCTGATTTAACAGAAGCATGTAGACACAAAGTCATGATAAGCAATAAAGACGATTAATGACCCTCTAAAGTGCATCGCCTCCTCTTGAAATCCAACAAACACTTAAAAACAGAGATTCGGGCATTTGCTTTTCTGAACCTCCTCCTCCCAAAAAATTTGCTGTGTGTCACAAATAGTCTGATCTGAGGAAAACAACAATAAAATCCAACAACAAAAGGAGTCCCAGCAGATTCCCATGACGGAGGGAGACAAGAGCGACACAAAGTCTGGTGGTTTCTAAAGGAATCCAACTCATTCCAGTAAGATCTTCTCTCTCTGTCTCTTTCTCACTATGACTCAAAGTCGGTGTTAAATTAAAGAAAACACTCACAAACACAACAAAGTGAGAAAGAATGAGAACGAGGGCTTTTTTTACACGCCAACCCCCTTTCTTTCCTCTCCTCTGGTTCACACCATGCTGTGACAAGGGCATAGCTGTGATTAAAACCAGTTATATCACAAACAAACATGTTATTCTTTACAACTATCTGCTGCGGTGATAGCAGGTTGTGTAGGATGAATAACCCTCAGAAATATGCAAATCCTTTGCTACTGCATCTGCTAATAGCATGAGATGTTTTGTGCACAGTAGACGAAACAGAAGATAGCCAAGTAGGAGGCACACACACGCTTGCTCTCTGTGGCTGCGGTATGTAGCTGTTCAGCATGTGGTAGAGTACGTGCCAGTGTTTTTGTGTGCCATCTCTGAAGATGCTGGTAAGTCTAAGCTCAAACCACATCAGTTGTAGACACAGCACTCAGGCACGCTCTGCAGGAAATGAAGTACCTCAAAATCAAAGAGTGCCAATTAGCTGATGACTGGGGGCTGTGGGAGGACAAGGTGACAGCCACACGACTGATATGTCACTTTCACACTGGCAAACAACAAAGGGGAACTGTCGGTGTAACACATTCAGTACAGAAATGAATAGTTGGTGCTTTATGACTCAAGCGACAGAATATAAAGTGTAATGACTTATGCCATTTTTCTTGACAAACAACTTATACGATAAGTATAAGTTGTTTGTCAAGAAAAATGGCAAACATTAAATGGTTATAGCTTCTCAAATATAAGGATTTGTTGTATTTCTCTGTTTTATATCCCAGTGTTTTATAAGATGTCACAGACGAGACCACTCCCATCAAGCTAGAAATGTTTCATTATAGGATAACAGTGATCACTCACAACCACCTTGTATTGATTTGTAGTGATTCTTCCCTCTAAGGGGACAAATGGACTCAAACCATGGCAACATGCCCCCCACAGCATAACAGAGCAACCAGATCCCCTCCCTGTAGGGGTCAAACATTCATATCTGTCCTGTTCTCTTGGTGTACACCACACATGCCTTTACCCATTTGTCGAGAATATGGTAACGGATGACTCATCTGACCATATCACTTTTTTCTACATGACTGTAGACCAGTGTTTATGTTTTCTGCACTACAGAACTCTGCAAAGTGCATTCATCTTTGTAATGAGGGGTTTGTGCACTGCAACCCTACTATAATATCCATCTCTATGTAATTGTCTACAGACTGTTCTTGCTTACAGTCTGATCATGTCCTGCATTGACATTCTCAGTCAACTGAGAAAAAGTTGCTCTTCTGTTTTTCCTTACTTTTCACACTAATGCAGAAGCATTATGGTCATCACCCTATTTACTGATGTCTTTCGCATAGATTGCACGTAGATATCATGCAGATATCACTTCATGAAGCTCCTATCATCCGTGCCCCAACAATCAACCCTCTTTCAAAGTCACTTAGATCTTTTCCTCTTTCCATCTGACTACAAAATCAGAATCAACTGGGGCAATCCACAGAGAATGATTGAACATTAACTGCTTAATTGTTCCATGCATCCTGTGTGGAAACATCTTTCTTGATTTGGAAAATTCATTCATGACCCTGAAAACTGAATTTCTCTTACAAGATCCATTGAGCAGTATGTCAAATGAGAAATCCTCAAAGTGCTCATAAAGATTTTGAACATCTAAAATTCCATAAATTCTACAAGACGACTTATTTAAAGATACTTTAAGTGAGTGGGTGATTCTGTGAATGAAAACACGATGATTTTCAGCTGGCAAAAACAAAAGATGCCGCAGATTCCTATTTCCACTTGGAATGCTACCACTTGCGGGCTTTGTGTCAGGCTGGTTTTGTATTCCAAAACATCAACTACAAACTGTTCCTACTCTCTTCCGCTCATTCTGCTCTCCTCTCTCTTTCTGTTTCACTGTTTTTCACCAGCCTCCTCTGGCTATGGTCCTGTGCTTGCCGCAGCTGGAACACTGGTCTCTGACTAGTGTGCAGCTCTGTGGTCTGGATGCAGCACATCTCCTTTCCCTCTATGCTTTCCCCTGCTTTTTATTCACTGTATCCCTTTTCCTTGCTCAGACCAGAGTGCAGCTGTAGGTTCACCCAGAGGCTGGGAAATACCCACAGCAAGCTCTCACTGCATGACAATACAAAACAACACACCAGACCTTCAACTATCAACCCAGCATGACAACCAAGACCACCTTGAAACCAAGCTCAGGCTAACCAGACCCCAAACATTTACTTGCTTCTCTTCTCTTCCCCTGACTCTGAGTGTAACATGCAGAGTGATGTAGAACCTTGTGGTGTGTAAACAGAGGAAGGGTGGAGGAGATGAATGGGGAAGCTAAGAGTTGGCAATTGTCTGTGTGTGTAATTAGACTGTTTGAAGCATGAAATGCCTCAGGGGTGCAAAGTCCCACCAGACACCCACAACAGGTGGAGAGATGGAGAGAAATGGGAGAGGACAGGAAGTGCACACGCAGCTGCTCTAACAAAAACAGGTGGAGTGTCCATCCATCTCTTCAAGGCCTTAAAAAAGAGAATAAAACACTTCATAAACTGGGTGCAGGGGTAGAAGAGAGGAGGAGGAGGAGGAGGAGGAGAAGCAAAACAATGTTTTGTTTTTTCCTCAGGCGACGAATCCCCAATTTAGAGCCCAACCTTCCTCCCATAACTTCCTCTACAATCTGTAAACCATTGTTCCTGTGGTTTGTAGCGTGTATGTGCTCGCATGAATTTGAGTGTGTTGTGCTTTGTACACAAAAGATTTTAATAGATACTTACAGCAAGGTAGAGCATGGCATACATTGAAAAAGAGGCATGTCCTGAGAAGAAGGATTTCCTATGGAGAGAAAGATTATCCTCAGTCAGTTTCTCTTTTTGAAAACACTTTTTTAAAAATACAGTGTGTATATTTGTAATGTATTGAGCATATAATGTGTGTATACAAACCTGGCCTCTTGTACGTCACTGTCTTTGCCACTGCAGGTGTATTCGGTGATGTATCCCACGGAACAGTTGATAGTGGAAAAATCAGGTCTACACACATCTAAGAAGTGAGGTCTCATACGACCCACCGACACCTTGGCAATGTCTGTGAATGACTGGCTAATGGCACAGCCAAAGATGAACACACCCACCTGCAGAATCCCACATAAAAATGATTAGATTAGATTACATTAGACTATATTACGAGAATAACAATATAAAGTATGCGTTTTATAATAATGTAACAAACAAATTCACTCTAATGGACTGACCTGTTTGTACAGGGCTGAAACGTAGGGATTCCCAACAAAGGACTTGGTTCCCACGTGTAGCTGATGAATCCTGTAGCATTCTCCAATCACAATCTGAAAAAAGAATATAACATTGAAAATAACATTGATCACATGTATGTGCAAAATTCTAGCCATGCTGAATTCATGAGTCATACAGTAGGTTTAGATGCAGATAACCATGCAGTAATGTTTGAGTGTGTATCATGCAGGAAATCTAATTTAATTCCAGGCTGAAGCTGAAGCAGATGGAAGCTGGAGCAGATGGAGGAGAGAGGATGTGTGAAGAACAGACAGGAAAGACAAAATGAGTGAGATTTACACAAAGACAAACATATAGAATGAGCATGGCCTGCCTTTCCCTCAGGCAGTTTTTATGTGATGTGGGATTATTAAGAAGAGGTGATGCTCTGATAAATGGCGATAGGGTCTTCAATGTGGGATATGAAGACAGCGATAATGAGACAGTGGAATGGAAAAAAGATGAAAACAAATAATATATATAATGTTAATATCTTAATCATGGATGACCTGACTTTGATATAATATGGACTTATAGGACGGTAATGGTCTGCCTGAATGCTAAACTGGAGTGGGCTAACCCTGACTCCTCTGGTATTCCAGCCAGATGGTTTCAAGTAGCGTTGGGCCCCATCTATAGTGAGGGGGCTTTAGCCGAGTCAATCCTCTAGGCACGGTGATGTCAATCATATATGTGCCACCTGGGGTATCTGATTGACGGACCGGCTACTTTCCACCGCTAACCACATCTCCCTTTCCTTCCTCTTTCCACACAAGGCCTCACTCTTCATTCTATACCTTCTCACCCAATCTCTCAGAAAAATATTTACCTGTCCATCTCAGTGCTGTGAATATGAACAGCATTAAGAATCTAAATGTGTACACATCTACTGGCATAGTGTTTCCCGCACATCCTAGTTAAAGCAGATACGCACACCCGTATGTTTGTACTTTTTCTTATCTAGATGAGTCTGTGCAATTTATGTATTTGTTGTTGTTTATTGTTGACACTGTGGTGTCCAAGGCAAATCTCCCACTGGGACAATAATGGTTATCTTATCTTTGTACTATTTGTGTATGATCATGTATTATGTGTGTCTATTGTTAGGCTTCATAAATGAACTTATCCTGCATGTTGGGTGGTCAGCTGGCAGGCTCACAGCCAGAACAAATAAACATGGTGGTGTATTATTGTGTGAGTGTTTGTGCGCTATTGTCAATGAGTTGCTCTGATGAAAGCTGGAGATTAGAACCACAGGGGGCTGATACAGACCCGAGACATTTATTTGAGTTGTCTACATTTGCATTCAAACCTCTTCTCTATCACCTCATCTTGGTTTATTTGTATGTGTGACACAGTGGCATTTCTGATCAGAGCAAATGCCTGATTGGTTTATTTGGATCGTCAATGTGTATGCTTACAGAACTCTATTTCACTATTGCTCACTCTGTTTCTCATAGTGGATACATGGCCTGTCAGACATGGATACGTCTGACCAGCAGGACTGTTGGGATTTCCTTTGCAGTGGAGATAAACAACGGGCCCAACTGGAATTTGCTACCAGTGCATGTATATGTGTGCATATATAGTATGTTTGTGAGAGTGTGTGTGTGTGCGCCTGCATGAATGAGTGTGTGCGTTAAAGGAATGGTGTCGGCATGGCAGTAGACGCCACTAATGGACCACAGCTGTGTGAGACACGCCAGCTTTGCCCACACGTGAACATGTAAGGAGACTAACTAACCCAAGCACAGCCTCCTGGTTCCAATAAGCAGAAGAGCTGAGCTGGTACAGTGAGTGTGTGTATATGTGTGGGTGTGTGCCCACCACACTGATGGTGAGGAGATGGAGGTGAAGCGTCTCAGTCTGGGAACTTATGAGGGGGCTGTGCCACAAAGAGTCTGGGGGCTGTAAAGATCATCTAGCCTAACCACGTGGCTCTAATTGACACACACATACCCCACCAAATGTCATTATGACATGTTTCCACTAACCCTGACCCCCCCTCTACTCTGCTGGCATTACACTAGAGCCATTCCCTCAGTGGAGCAGGAGTCTAATCATGGAAAGAAGACTTCATTCTGTCGTTAACTAGTGAACCTCCTCAGGCTATCAGTAAAGCATGGGAGAGAGCACTGACATATTCACCCCGACTAATGTGCAGGGCACTGGGGGCATGGAGCCAGGTTGCAGGGATACCAGTGGGAGGCTTGAGAATGATCCAGGAGCTCATAAAATCTCTTTGGTCTTTGGCATGCATGCGTCAGCACACACACACAAACACACACTTTTGAATGTCACTTGGGGGGGCCTTTCAAGTAATAAAAAAACAGGCCACAAATGGTTTGGATGACTCAAAGTTGATACGGGAGAATAAAGTATGATGAAGAAAACATTATAGAATGGAAGGGGGAAGACATATAAAGCACATTTAGAGAAAAAGACTGGAGTATTTTAGAAAATACTGCATGATAAGAAAATCACTCAAACTTTTTGATTAAGGGATATATGCTACGAATTTCCAAGTTAGAGTCTATGTTAGTAAGGCTATGTTGGACTATTAGGTATCTAAGAGTTGAAAAAAAAGAAGTTACTTTAAATTTGAGTAAAAGAAGAAAACAGAGGGACGTGTGGAGGTCGACTTACAGAGATGATGGCAATAAGAATGCCAACACCACAAAGCATGGCATCGCTAATGGTGTCTCCCTCTTTTTGGGGGTAGCGGATGGACTCGTCCGAACAGTAAAACCCGCGCTGGTACGGCTTTATGGTGCTAGTCTCAATGATCAGGAAAGGCAGGCTAGCTACAAAAGACACAAAGAGAGAGAGGAGCAGGGAGAGAGAGAAAGACAGGAAGAGGGAGAGAAGAGAGAAAGCATAAAAGCACCAGGTCAGTGACACAGACATAAACAGGAGAGAACGGGGGAGGGGGCCGGGGAGGGGGGGGGGGGGGGGGGCACAAGGAGCACACTAGCACCCGGGGATCATGGGATCTGGCAGAAATGGGTGGCTTAAGGATGTCATGTATTGGCAATGTAGCAAAGGAGTGACAGATTTCCAAAATAGGACGCGACTGACACCATACAAACTATGACTCAAGATTAACATTATATCAACTTTTCCTAACTTTACTAGATCTCATGTAGCGCCGTCACTCCTTCACAGACACCATAATGAACCTCCAGCCCTCCCTGTTTCTGCCCTCAGTGTTCCCCAAGGCGGAGTGCTCATTGTGGGCGGGGGACTTACGGACACCGCAGGCAGTGTCAACCCAACAGCAGTGAGCACCGAGGAGGAGACAGTGCTGTTCTTGTAGGGGTACTTCAGGCTGGAGTCACTGCAGTAGAGACCCCTCTGGTATGGACGAACAGAGGCTCGGTGGAGAACCAGGCTGGGCAGCATAGCTACACACACACATACACACACACACGCACATATGGATGGATGGATGGATAAACCCAAGCGCACACACATACATGAGTTCACTCACAGGCACACCTTCTGCCTCGAATCGTAAACTGTATTACATACTCCACTTACCTGTAACCTGAAGAAGAAAAAAAACATTAAGAGAACACATTAACCTCCACAGGTGTGCTTTAGCTCATGCTAACAAGCTGTTTACCCAGCAAGCCCTCTCCTGCTGCTCCTGTTGACACTGACTATGACACCCAGCTATAGAGGACTGAGGTTTATCCTTTAGTATCAGGGGATCCCCCCCCCCTACTGACAGAGCAAATACATGCTGACATTCAGGGCCGGGGGTCCATTATTGGAGACAAAAGAAACACAGGGACTATGTCATTACAATGTGAGGAGTTTAGTGTTATTGATTGCAGAGGAAGAAGGTGCAAATCCAGGTAGAGATACAGTGAAATGTCTTATTTGATGTAAACTGTTCTCAATATTAAGGATCTTTGTTGAATTGCCTCAACAACAAATGGACAAACAGGCCAAGTGCTACAAGCTTGGTTGGTCAAGCTTACAAAACCACATTCTGTCCTGACAAAGGGAAAATAAACACATATCTACAAATCAAAGGAATACAAACACAGGCGTGCAAACTCTGGCTGGAACTTTCTGAGTTTCCCTTAAGGCATTTTAAAATGTGTGAAAACCAAGGAAAACAAAACTAAGCCCACCCAACTCTGGAACATTTTTTTGCATGAGAGCATGTTTGGCGTTTGTACGACTGTAGTAGCTCATAAATAGAGGGAGCTCAAGACATGAAGGCGTCCTTAAGATAAACACACAGAGAGACACCAACATATACATTCAACATCGGAGTGCACAGAAAGTATTACCGCATGTGGTTCATGTGGTTAGTTCACATCACAAGGAATTTTGACATTTGGGTCAAAGTCAGAGATCCACTAATGCGGCCAAGAACCACGGCTGTCGTCTCACCAGTAAGGCGAGACGGAGATTGTGCTACAGGTCTGTCCTCAAAAACACAGCACTCACCAGTAACCACTAGTGTGAATGTGTACATTCTTAAAAACCTCAGAATGACTTTTTTATGCAGATACGCACTAAAGGCTCTCAGGCTCCTTGACTCAGTGACATGTACTCCCACTTGAAAGAAGAACATGTTGTCTCAGGTGTCTACCTGACCAGTGAGTGGACATTTAGGCTATGTCCACACTAATGTGACTCAACTGGAAACATGATCTATTTTTCTCAGTTTTTTCATTCTTAACATTAAACAATGTGATGGTGGTGTTGGGTTATAGCTGCAGTAAATGATCATTTTGAAAACTATTTTCCAAACAACAAAGCATTTTGACAAATTGTTTGAGAATTTTGATGCCAAGAATGAACTTCGAAACAACATGATCAAGAGGTCCATAAAACAATTGGAATAAAAATTGAAATGTGAACATCGACATACTCAAAATGTTGATTAAGATCACGATATGATATGAAGCTCCAGAGCTGCTACTAAATGGACCTTGAAGTTTGACTGTTAGCAAACTGCTTTCGTCAGGGTCGAGAATGAGCTTCAAAGCTTGCACACCCTTCCTCTTCTCATCTGAGCATAACAGAACCATAAAATGGCTTAAGGAGATGTCTCTATTGTTTTGCTGTCTCAGTGTAAATGAGGCAAGCCGTCTCCCTCTTCCCTGTCTCTCTCTATAGCGGTTGGCAGAGGGCAGCAGATGGGATGGTCACTGAGGCAGGCACCTGCACAAACAGGGTGCAGCGCCAGGGCTGCTGGTGGGCCCACACAGGGCTGGGCTGGGCTTTGGTGGTGTTTAAGAACCACACTGTCCATACAACAGACAGGGCTGGCTTTGGGTGAGCCTGTTCACACAGAATTAGGGCGGGATAATCAACATGACTTGAGACGAGTGGATTCTGGTGCAGATATGCGTCTGTGTTCATGTGAGTCTTTCAGCTTTATGCCCCAGTGAACTTGGCTACAGTTTAATACCTTAAACACAGTGAGAACCCCCATGTGGTAAGTCCGTGCACAAACAGAGTTCTGTTGGGTAAACACTTCGCTGGAGAAAAAAAAAAGTTTTATAAATCGGATCATGCTTTCTCTCACTCCAGTCTGTGCTCTGCTTTTCCCATTTTCTCCTCCTTCTCCTTCCCTTCACTCTGGCCTACTTGTGGAAAGGGGGATTCATATGCAAATGAGCAGAAGTGAATGGAGGTCATGGGCATAACAGACATGGGAAACACAAACACACATACATGCTAACCAGTGCTTAACGGCTGAAACCGATCGGAGAGCAGCATGGGAAACTTGGGAGTCCATCAGCTGAACAACTGCAAAAGAGAGAGCGAGAGCGAGAGCGAGAGATTGAGCACCTCAACACTATCTATTGAGAATTTATGAAAGCCTCTCTGTCCACATGCTGCCGTTCCCTCTCTGCTGCCCAGCCTTGAGATGCCAGACTGTTTTGTGCTGCCCTCCATGCCATCTCCCTGAAAACGGCCCAGTATGTGGGCATTCTCCTCATACCACAGTCAGTCCATGAACATCACAAACTAAAACACACTCCTGCACAAACCCTGTAGCCCATCTGTGCCATGTCGGTCTGAGGAAATATGACCTCTTTTATGCTAAAGGGATAAAGAGAGGGTGACCCTCACAGCGCCTATTGACCCGGAGAGAGAGGAAGAGAGACATGGGGAAGTGTCAGAAGAGGGAGACATAAAAAAAAGAGAGGGGAGAAGTAGAAAGAAGTGGGATGGGCTGTGGGCAAAGGCCTGCAGTGCACCAGTGAATTAAAAAACAACTATTTTACAAGCTGTCATGAGGTCAGTAACAGTCAGCGATGGCTGCCATTTTCACATCTTCACTAACAAAGGGGAGAGGCAGCTTTACTGCTTACAAACAGTCTTGCCTGGCTTCCACTACTGACACAGAGAAAAAGTACATGTCCATAACGCTTTTGCAGTTATTTCAACCTGTTTTCCTCCTTTGGTTTTATGTTTCCGCCGTGACAGAGCGGTTATGTGTTTTGTGTTCTTTGGGACTAATGAGCCTGATGAGCCATCAAGCCACTGAGCTGCTTTTAAACTGCACAAACAGGCGCCCAAGAATAACTGGGGCTTAAAAAAACCCCTTGTTGGAGAGAAAGGGAAAGAGAGAGGGAGGGAGGGCCAGAAAGTATGGCGAATGCAGCCAGAAGAAAGAAAAAAAAACACATCCTAAGTGGGTGGCTTGGAGAGTTGGGGAACAGTTCTATTTGTCTTATCAGATCCTGTCATGCATTCTCTCTGCAGACCACTAAAGATTACTCACCTCAAGTCAGATGGAGAGAGAGAGAGTGTAAGTGTGTGTAAGTGTGTGTGTGAATGAATGAATGAATGAAGAGAGAATGAGAGAGGTATTTCTTTGGTTGGTTGAATCAGTGTTTATATGCAGAGGTCATGGCAGGGCCTTTTAGTGTGTGTGTGTGTGTGTATGTGTGTGTGTGTGTGTGTGTGTGTGCGCCATAGTCATTTTCCATCCACTCACATGTTCACATTCCACTGCCTGCTAGAAATCACAGCCGTATATGTGTATGTGTGTTTATATTTGTGGTGTGTGTGTGCTTTTTGGGGCTTGGTATGTATGTGCATGTAAACATGCATTTGCGTGTGTGTAAACAAGATTATCCAACTGGCGTCTGTTTTTGATTGGCTTTGGAGTTAAATTTGGTACAGCGAGTGAGCAGCTAGATTAGCAGTACTAACTCACATAGCGAGTCTCCTTCAGGTCTGATTTGGTATTTCCTATACAGACATAAACAAACAAAATGTTTTTCTTTCATTGGCTCAAGACTGTATTGGAATTTGTCAGGATTTGCATTTAAATGTTTTTCACATATTAGCAGTCTTTATTAATATAAAGTCCAAAGTTCATCTGTACTGCGGGCTTTGGATCAATCTTATTATTCTCTCTCATCTTAAGACCGACTGTACTTGCCAAAACAGTACACAATAGCTATTCTTATGGCAGCTAAAGCTCTGCATCGCTCAAAAGGTTAATTCCTCTTGACACAGCACTAATTTCCGTGTAGAGCAACACCTGTGTGTCTGTAGTGACTATAGTGGCAAGTTTCCCGTTCTCTCACTCTCATCACTCTCACCCTTCTGGACCTCTATTGACATTTTAATGGGCTTCATGGCTTTCAGGGGCAGAATTAGAGTGATATCGTGATAATAGTGAGCGAGTGTCAGCAGTGAGTGTGAGAGGTGAATGGGAGGCGGAGAGGGGTAAAGGAAGAGGTATTGTGGTCTGCACTAATGGAGGATTTCCTCCTCCTGTCTCTCAAACATGCCATGTGACCCGTCTTGAGAAGGAGAGAAAGGACAATTCAGAGGAAAGCTTAAAAGGGTGGAGGCTGAGGGGGCCTTGACTCCATAGACTAGCCAGACAATCATTCAAACATTTTCTTTTCAGAGTTTTCTCACTGCTCTGCGATGGATTCAATGACTGTTTGAGAATCAGTGGTTCAGCTCAGCTGTGTATCACTGCATTTTAGTACACTCAGAAAACACACAGAAATATGTCCTCATCACAGAAAATCTAAAATGTTTTGTTAGATGTGTAATCTCGTTTTCTTATTGTTTGATTTGACCAATATTGGACTATTCTATTCATGACTACTTGTGAAAATGTTTCTTTTAAAAGAAAAAAAAGACATAAAATTAACCACAACTTTGATAACTGATTAATCATTTATTAAGCATACATGCTGAATATGTTGTGTTTCCTGATTCTCTGATGTGGGAATTTGCTTCTTTTCTCAGTTTTATGTTGTAAACATATCTTTGTGTTTCGTACTGTAAATTGGACAAAACATACAATTTTATTGATTGCTAACTCTACAAATTTACAGGTTAAGCAATATAAAAACAATGGTTAAATTCAACCTTATTTGAAATGTAGTGTATATAAGAGAGTATTTAAGCCCTTTAACCCCTTTACACAACAATACATCTCAGTGGCCAGACTTTTCTTGCCACAAACCAAATAATAACTTGATCTGTGTATATGTGTGTGTATGTGAGTGTGTGTGTGTGTGCGTGTGCGTGTGTGACAGAGGGATGTGCACAGATCCATTACCTTCACTTGTCTATTTCAGGCCTATCCCAGTCTCTTGAGGAAACGCCTGACATACTTTTATCAGTTCCATACACACCCTGCAACATAACCTGTGTGGCTAAAAGAGCCTCCATAGTGCCCTACATCAATAAAAAGAAGTACATATGGATATTGTATTGTGGTCATTCAATATGTGTGTGACTGTGTGTGTGTGTGTGTGTGTGTGTGTGTGTGTGTGTGTGTGAGAGAGAGAGAGAAAGACAGACAGACAGAGAGACAGAGAGAGAGAGAGAGAGAATCTTTATTCAGTTACTTGCATTTGCAGGGTCTCTCTAGTCCATTAATTTGAATGAATGCCGTCTTCCAGCTACAAGTCACAGTGCGGTTGTGGTGTGTATATGTGTGTGCAATCTCGAGGGGATATATGAATGTGTTTGTTTGTGAGAGAGAGATTAGCTGGCGCCTTGTGTGTGCTAACTGTAAGAGCGTGCGTGCTGTTTGTGTGTATCTGATAAGAAGCCGGCATCAGAGAGAATGAGAGGCTCAGTGCCAGGTCCACTTGTTGGTGAACATTGTTCTGCCAAAAACACAGGCAGGTGAGAAGGAAGCCGGTTCTTTGGCAACAGTGTATGGACATCATCATTTAGGAAGGTTTCTATGGAGATATGGTACAAAGTCTTCTATCTATTAATACTAACCCAATGGGTCTGTATCTTTAGCAAAAGAGGTTGTTTTAATATGCATCTTCACATTTAAGGAGGTCACACAAACATGGTCATTCATCAGCATTCAAATAAAACACTGCTCTGCTTTGACCACTGAGGTTTTAAATACAGCCGCCCAAGCAGATGCCTTGGATGTTATGAAATTTGTCACACATCCAACACTACACAGTGCTGTGAGCCCACACAGTTAACTTTATCTTTAGGTCACTAAAGCCATGAGAAAGAGTATGTGTGGCCTTCTAGACATTTGGGGATAGAGTGCATAGGTTAGCTGAGGTTCTTGACAGACTCTGGAAGTAGCTCCAGGGCCAAGGGTCAAAGGTGAGGGATGTGACATAGTTGTAGGATTATACTGTAACGCACAAGAGCAGGGTACAAATGTCACTGCAGCAAAGCCTTTTATATCTGTGTGTGCCTGTGTGTGTGTGGCGATGTGGGTGTTAAAGTGGATTATACTGTGGTTCCACTGGCAACTTCAGCAAGGCCTTTCTCAAACATTTTCAAGTTGTCAACCACAAACGGATTTAAAAATGCTCTCGCAATCCAAATAAATAAACCCGGCTTTGAAAAAAAAAAAACACCCACGATTTATTCATACGCATAATTGCTGTTTTTTACATTTAAAACAGGCTTGAACATGGACATATGTATACTGATACAGATGTTTGGCTCTAGATATCAATTCTTTGTTTCCACAAGCTGCTGATGTGTCTCACACATGTACAAAGTTCACTAATACACAAACACAAACACACAGACACACACACAGGAGTGGCTGAGGTCAGCAGAGCGGTGTACAGAGTGAATCCCTGTCCTTTTTCCCCCTCTGTGTGAATGCTGCGGTGACCGGGGGGCCGCTGGCTGAAGCATGTGCTTACTCAGAGAGATTTTATTCAGAGGAATAAATGCCTTTTACACACAGGCATCTGTCGGGACACTCTCTAGGGGACTTTTACCAGCAGGCACCTGTGAGGGCAGCCTCTGAATGAGGGGCTCATAGCTGCCGGTCCCTTGTTGCTGTTGGCTTGTAGGTACATTTGAAGAGATGATGGATTCGACACTGTTTTGTGGGAAATCAACTCTGGTCCACATTAGCAAGTAGAGGATATTTATAATGTGTTTTAAAAAGATCAGTTACAACTATCAAGACATTCCTCATACTTGGCTGCACTGTCAATTGAAAGAGGAGGATGGATGCACAGCTGCTCCAGTGAAGGGAAACTTGAGCAGTGCCCAGGGGCCAAATCAGGCTTTGGCTGGTTGGTTGTGTGGCTGGCTGGGCGTTCCTCTGTTGTTGCCATAATGGCATTATTACCCCCTGGGACAAAAGCCTGGCTGCAGAGAAGAGGGCTGTGGAGTCTTTGAAACTTGACGCCTCTGTCTGGATAACGCTCCTAAAACTTCAATCATTACATTCCTCCTCTGTTGCACTCCTTCCCCTCATCTGCTCCTTCAATATATTTTACACCTCTGTGTACATCATGGACTGTGTTTCACCAGAGACAATAGGTGTTAAACTGGAGCTACAGTGTGAATGTTCTGCATGATGTTTAGTTGTAGCAGAAGATCCCCTTCAGTCCAGCCTCTTCTTTGTATGTAAACAGGATAGAGCTCAGTGGCTGCAGCACAGATAAGGCCTTCACCAATAAAGATGCTGAGCTGATTACTCTTCTGCGCTGGCCACAGCTGAGCAGATAAGCACTACAGCCCACAATGCAGCTAACAATATAGCTAGAAGCAGCAACTGCCATAAACCACTGACAGATAATCAAGCAGCCTTGAGTGCCCTGTGAGGAGGGTCTCTCACTCTCTCATCTCTACCTCATTCACTTTTTCCCTCCCTCCATTTCATCCTCCTTCTGTCTGCCACTGGCCTATTGGTCCTCGTTAACGAAACAAAGAGCGCTGAGATGCATCAAAAGGGGTATTGTTCTCAGTGAAATCTCCCTGACCCCCAACCCCCCATCTCTGGATGCACACAGCATGTGCACACACAAATACAGAGGATTGTAGTGGGCAATGTAGTAAGAGAAAGTGACAGACAGAGAGGCCTGTGTAACAGCAGGGAGGAGGCCCGGGCAAGGACAGTGTGGTGTAACAGAGAGATGTAATGAGGACTGCAACTCTCAGCCTGCCTGCTATGATGAAACACTGCTGTTTAAGATCATCTACGGCCTCTGCTCTCATTTAAATTAAAGTGCCAGCACTCAGAGAGTCAAGCTGATCCAATTGTAACTAACAGAACTGCATGTAACCTAAAAAGACAGAAACACAACTGTGCAAACCTCAGAGTTCACATTTTGATGGATGTTAAGGATAATCATATGTTTATGAATGAGCTTAGTGACCACACACAGAATTCTACAAAATGTTCATTTACAACACACAATGCAAACTCAAACACACTTAAACACCTAAACACATACAAGAATGACTGCTAACAAAAGTTTATGGTAGGGAGCTGCCCAGTAATCCTGGTTGATCTAAATAAGCATTTAAAGGGTGTTTACCTGAGAAGGATATAATCATAGATGAGAGCGTGGAGAGAGACAGGAGGGGCTTCACTACACTATTGTAGTCAAAGTGTAAACTACAAGCTGTTGCTCAACTGTTGCCAAAATTCAGTCTTTGTTTTATTGTGCAATTTAACTGTTTGCTAAGATGGAGACCCTGATTAAGGAGTTAAAAGAGATGAGTGTGTCTGGTTTCTGTACTAGCACAAAGAGACAGTCACATCAATAAACCTGATGCCTACAGCTTGCCCACGGGAACCACATGGGACAAGACACACACAAAAGGAGCCACAGATGCATCACGCATAATACCCACTCTCACACACACACACACACACACACACACACACATTGCAGACATAAGCACACACATAAACAGACGTTTTACCCTTCAGGCTGTAGAGTCCATATAATGACAGCTCTGGGTGCTCCCTCTCCCTCATAAACCCCACAGGACACACATGCACACGCTCACACCCACACACCTCTAATAGCAACCCTGCGCAGACACAAACCCCAGGGGTTTGTTATTTAACTCCTGCACCAGCAGAAACCAGCCACATGTCACAACGACAGGCTGGAATGTGACACAAACCAGTCTTGCCACAAAACCACCACTACTCTCCATCACGACACATACAAAAATATACCTCCACACAAAAATGCATAAAATTACGTACATTCTTGGAGGGCCAGTAGCCCCATGGCCATGACTGTTGTCAAGAGCATCTGCTGATCTTCTATCTGTTACATAACACAATGATGCTCTCCTGCCAGAGGACACCCCTCACCTTCTAAATAGGCCTTGCCTCGCCTTGTCCTGCAGGTATAAAACTCACACCACAACTCACCACAGGTTGCTCCCTAAAGCCACAGATAACACAATGGCATGCATACACTGATGTAATCACACTGTAAATACCATACATACAACGATTCTCCATAGGCTACTCATGAGGTAATATATGTGAATGCTCAGACTGATATTACATATTCTTCTGTGCATGTCCATTGAATGTCTGCACCAAGCCCACGGCAGTGTTTGAGTGCAGGAAATGTCATACAGAGAGCACTGCAGGCACTTGTCCTATATGAGTCTATTTTCTGCTTGACCTTTGACCTTATCTGTCAAACAGAAGAATAGACTGACAAGGAGCATCAATATTGGGACTGAAACACTCACAAAAAAACCATATAACTTCAATTCTTCTTCTCACCAGATCTTAGCATGGTCCCTCTGGGAGCTTGACAAGTTCTGCTGACTATTCAAACAGCCAAATTAGTGAAGCTTGACATGGCAGATTATGGAAAAATAAATGCTTTTGGGTGGGAATACAAAGTCTAACAGAATTAGTGTGCACCTGCAGGCATTTAGATCTATCTCTTGCTCTTTTCATGTATCTATAAAAATCTAGCCACAGGTACTCCAGTGCACTGCTCTTCTCAGTCGACTGCTGCCTCTGCACAGATAGACTCATTCAGAAACCCGTGGGAATATTTGACCTGAGATTAAGGTCAACAGCTTTGGATGTGAGCCTGTGTTTGGGTTTGTGTGTGAGGCCCTCCCACATTCTGTTTGATTACAGTTTTCCACTTGACATTTGGCAAAAACTACTAATCTGTTGTCAGAATGATTCTCTGAGGTACTAAAAAACTCCCTTACATTTAAATGTGATTTCTTTGGTACATTATACGAAATATTGAATTGTACTCAACTATAATCATACACAATGTATTAATTAATCTGTTCTTTTTATAGGGTTCAAGGCTTTTTCTTCTAATGCTCTGTCATTCCATTTCTGGGTTCGTTATTGATATAGATGAAGTCAAGAAGAGGGAAGACCGGCTTAAGTGGGGAGGGCGAAGGGAGGGAAGGAAGAGGGGGGAAGAATGGAAATGGGCTGTGCGGCAAAAAATGGACAGGATTTCGTTTCACAACCACACCTACCTCTGACCGACACTACCTTTCCGTTTCCCACCCTTTCCTGAGCTATACACACACACACACACACACACACACACACACACGATGCCCCCTGGTTAACTTGCTCACAAAACTGTACCAGATGTCACATCAAGAGTCTTTGGCCACGGTACTGCAGTCAAGATGAAGAATTTGAGAAATTCTGGGAAATATTTGTAGAGCGGCTTAGGATTGAAGTGGCTAAGGCCTGGAGAGGTAGAGGTTAAACCTCTCCAGCTTTAATGAGGGGCTGTGTGACTGACTGCTGTAATGCTATAGCAGCTAATGGGGAGGCAGGAGTGGGTTAGAGCCATATAGGGTTAATGCACCAGGGTCAGTTATGAAGCTGATTCCTGGGGAGCAAAAGGTTTCACTCCTCTGCTGCTAATAACAATCTGCCTGTCTGTCGCTCATGGAAAATCATGTCACTGAACACCGGACTATATCACAGATAAAAACAAATATGTGAGATGCTGATAGAAAAAGGCTTTTAACAAACGTAGATGAAGTTTTGCGATCTTACACAATCCACTGTCTAATAAATAGAGTAATTGGTCTCTATAGCAACATCCCTTCTGGAGCTGTTAAAACCAGCTGAGTGTTAATTAAGCCAATCCTGGATAATCCATGTTCATATTCTTTTTTTAAAAAAAAAGCTTCAACTCTGAATGGTCCATCCTTCGCATCCTCACTCCCACTAATAAACACGCAGAGGCAAACACACATTGTGCAAAAATGGTATAAAAGTTAATCAGTCTGTCGGTGAGGCTACTTTTAGAGGTATGGTTTCCGCAAAGCTCAAGTCGGTGTCTCTTCACAGAGTGTTTTCACAATAAACATCCATTTTAAACTGGATGATAGCAGGGTATCGGGTCATGTGCAGCCATGTTCAGGAGAGCATGCGAGACAGAGAAGAATGAAATTCAACAGTCTGCGGTGTAGTTTGTGTATTTATAGTGTACAGTGTTTGTGCGAGCTCCTTATAGTGTTTCTAAATCAGTTCGGCTGCTCAGTAACAGTGGAACCCGAGCCAAGGTGGAATCAGCAGATGATGCTTGAACTCAGCTGCCAAAAGCGCACAATGTAACTCTGGTCTCAGAGGTGGAGTGCCGGGTGATTGTGTGTGCATGTGTGTGTGGTTATCCTTCCCCGTCCCGATCCTGCTGTATTTATGCATCATTAGCTTTGATTACCAGAAGCAACAAAAGGAAGGGACCCTTTTTTAGTTTGTACATGTGTGTTGGTGTGTGCATGTCCTGTCCCCATGTGTGTGATTATGGATGGCCTCAGATGTCTTTTATGCAAACAGAATCATTAGCCATGCCTGAGGGTGTGTGACTGTGGGGCACACTGGCAATGTATGGAAAGGTGTCCGTGTGTGACCACCAGCACCAGCTGGCAGATAGGAACTAATTAAAGGTAACGAGATATTTATGCATTAACTAGTTGTATGGTGTTGTATGGTGTTGTATGGTGTATACTATGTCTTTCTTTTCTCTTACTGATACACACACACATACACAGAACAAAGCCCATTCAAGATCATGCATTCTTCTGAGCCCACTACACACCCACATTCCTCTTTCAGGACCCCCTGATAACCCCCCTTTCTCCTGGTCTTTCTCCTTCCCTCTTTTAACCCCCTTGTCCCCCCACTCACTGATGAACCCCCCATGTGTACCCCCCCCACACCCCTACAAACCACTAAAGTGGGCCAACCAATCATCACGGGACAGCCAGATTGTGTTTAGCATGACAAAGGAGAATGCGTGTGACCATTTGTGTCTGTGTGTATCTGCATGTTTACATGTAATGTGTGTGTGTGTGTGTGTGTGTTTACATGCATATGTGTGTGTGCTCTCCTTACATGGTAAAAACCCTGACTGTAAAGCCTTTTTTTTTTTTTTTTACCACTGACGGAAGTTGGTTTACGCAGGAAATTCACTCCACATGCGCTAAAAACTCATCTACATTTATAAGAGTGCAGATAAAACAGCCTATCACTGTCTGAGGTTCTTTAATAAGAAAACCAATATAAACCCACTGGAAAACTTTGTGTCTGTCAAGCAGATCTTCTACACAGTGCGTAGGAGAATGTGGAGTTAATCTGCACCATTTGTAACATCTCGGGCAATAAAATTCTGCTCCTGTGTGGCAATGTCACATTTAGTTACTACTGGTGATGCTTCAGTTTTTCCATTGAGCTGTTGGTGAGGCTCCCACCTGCTCCCCTAATGCCTGGTCAGCCACGGGTCCCGTTTCTCCATCTCTCCGTTAGATTGGAGAGGCATTCCCCCTGCCACAACACATGCTTAAGCAATTATTCCACGCATTCCCCTGGACAGAGAGCGAGAAAGAGGGCTCGATAGAGAGTTGGAGACAGCAAGGGAGAGAGAAAGCAATTTCAAGTGATCAGGGGCAGCTGGCCAGGGATTTGCAGGGTTCTGGGAGAGAATGTGTAGAAGTTAAGCACGACTCCCATAATCCTTTTCTAAAAGAGAGAAAGGAGAGACGGGGGGATTGAAAACAGAGAGAAGAGAAAGGGGGGCCACTGGCGCTAGAAAAGTAAAAGGACTGGGCTACAGTGACAACAGCCAAAAACAAACCAGCTATCAAAGCAACACACACATAACTGATGTGTGTGTGTGTGTGGGGGTCTCAATGTGGATGGGACGCTTGTAGAATAACAAGTTGGGACTAACACACAAACTCTACATCACAAACAAGTTGCCTGTTAGAGCAAATCAGAGGAGTAAAGACCACTTCACTGACACTTTAATCATACACACATCAATATCGTAATTAGACTTCGATTTTTTGACTTCAGTAAAATCTATGGACAGCTCTTTTTGGAGTGTCACCTCTGGAGCTTTAGGGTTAGATGAACAAGGTGATGGGGGCACAGGAGGGGTGTTGTGGGCTATTTAAAGGGCAGTAAAAGGGCAGGTTACAACACTTCAAAACATTAATGCCCAGGGCTACAGAAGCACAAACACATCGGTGCCAGTGATGCTGCGCGGACTTTGACATGATCAATATATTATATGATGACAACATCAGCTGGGAGCAACCATATGTGTGTCAGTCAATCAGTGTGTCAGAAAAAATTGATGTTGTTTTGTTACAACCCGCTTTATTATATACTTATGAATGGGTCAATACACATGTCGCTTAGTTGATTTCATTGTGCGGTCTTATTTGATAGATGTCAGTACAGTTTTGTGTTGAGCGTAGCCAGTGTTTAGTTCAGTGCCTCTCTGGCATGGGATGGTGAGGTGGAGCTGGATGATAAGGGGATGTTGCAGATTAAGTTGTCTTGTGGCTGCAGATAACAAGCAATACTTTTAAAACGATAAGGCTTTTATTGGCAACCATTAGAAAGCGCGCCAGTTTAACTTATTTATTGTTACAATTTATTTAGTGTGAATACAATACGCAAAGTGTCTGAATTATCCCCCCCAGTCCAATCAGCTGATGTGTGACCAAACAGTAAACATTTCAAATTATAACAGGGTGGAATATTTAGTCTAAACTTATGTATAAACTTACCAAGAAGAAGACAGATGATGTCCAGCGCTATAAGCAGTTTCTTCTTGCTGTTGTCAACACCATTGTTGTTGTTTAACGTAGAGGTTCCTCCGTTTCTTGTCTCTTGTGCCATTGCTTTCTCATACATGTACTTTTGCATTTGAGAACTCCCCGTTTCAGCTCCAAATCCCACACCACGCGGTATGTGAAGAAACTCTGTCAGGCTCTCAAGTCCTTTAAAGAAATGTCATGCAATTCTACTGGAAACAAAACTTCCCAAACTCGGAGGTCTCGTAAACGTTTCTGATCTGCTGATGTCTCGTATTTCACTTTTACAAAAAAATTAAAACATAAAAAAACACTTGAATAATATCTGGTGAATCGTTACGCTTTAGTGCCACACAAGAAAAGTTGCGTGCGCTCGAAATGAATGGAAAGCCCGCTCCCCTTTATCGGTCTTGGTTCAAAGACTTGGAGTGAGTGAGAATTGCGCTGTGCATCGACAGCTCTTGTTATATCAATCCTTCTTCTCCTCCTCCCCCTGCTCTCTTCAAGTTCCCCAGCAGCTTCAAGGCTCAGCCCTCCTCTCTCTCTCCGCTAGCGGTTGGTAATCACCTCCACCATCCCTTCATGGAAAACTTTCTCAGACTGAGAGGTCCAGGACGGGGGACACAACAGTGCAGTCCCATAGCGCCCCCAGCGAGAACGCACGGTATGACAAGCGCACTGGCGCGTCTGCTCCAGAGCGCTTCAAAGCGGTCATGTTGTTAGAGATGGGGTTATATGCCCCCTAACCTCAATTTCATCCTAAGAATAATTAAAGCTCTTTGCTGTGTCATTTTCTTTTGAAATATTCATGTTAAAATCTGCGCTGAAAAATGTAGCACAGTGAATGAAAAGTAATGTTTGAATGTCAAGACTGAAAAACAGCTTCCTCCCCCAAGCTGTAAAACTAATGAACATGGCCTGATCCCACTCACCCACACACACTGCCTGGAGGACTACAAATCAAAACTATTTTTGTGTAATAATATCTAAGTGTGCCTTAAATTGTTTCAATTGTTTATATATGGCCTAGTGTTACAACAAGCATTGCTGCTGTTTGCTGTGTTTGCACCTTTTTATATTGCATATTGTACTTTCATTGCCCTTATAGATTATCAGTTTTATTTATGTCTTAAATTGATTTTAAGTGCCTTAAATGTTCTCTTCTCTGTTTTTCAACAGTTTTAGTTGTAGCTCTGATCCAATGCAGTAGATCACGTTTCTAATGTGTTTTATTTATTTATATATGTATTTATTTACCCGATTGTATTGTCCGTATTGTTGAATGTATGAGCGGTTTGGTGGCAAATGAGTTTCTCCTCTAGGGGATTAATAAAATGTTTCTAATCTAATCTAATCTAATCTAATCTAATCTAATAATGACAATAAAGCTACTACTACTACTACTACTAGCTACTACTACTACTACTACTACACACCACTTCAACTATTGTTTTCCAATCTCAGAGTAGGTTCAAGTGTGCATAGGACAAAGCAGCTGTTACAGTCATGCTGGATTGTAATGACATAGCCTAAAGTCGCTCTGCCATCTAGTGGTTAAATATAAACAACTCACCTACCTTGTTGGCAACCCAACAGTAATTTCACTTCACAGACCAGCCTGTTAGAGACTATATAGGGCTGAGATTGGGACAAGCAAATTAAGATAAATGTGACACGATATGTGAGAAGACTTATGCACCGAGAATTGAAGTTGTTTATTACAACAAACCCAAGAAATCAATCGTACATCTCATATTTATACCCATATCGGACGTCATCAGCCGGAACACTTGTATGGCACACAGGCTCTGGTTTATGACAGATGACACCTTGGGCCACATGTATAACTTATATAACTTTACGACCAAAACTGTGTGTACGCACAAAGTCAGAAATATGCATACGCAATCTTTTCGTCAGATTTATAAAGCTGTGCGTACATATAGCCTAAATCTCAGCCAATAAGGGAACTGGGCGCAAGTGCACAAGCATCATTTCCACTCCCACAATTAACCACTAATGGATGAAGACACGCCTTGACCGACCCGTTTCCATATCAATTCGCCGCCTGCCCCACCGATCGGTAGTCTACACCTGGCAATGAAACAAACGGGAAAGAAGAAGTGCAGTTTCACCGATTGTGTTGCGAGGTTCCCCAACAGCAGAACAGCTGTCATTACGCGCGACTATTACGCACGGTTGTGCGGCTCTTTATACCGTCCTGATCATTAATTCATTAGCCTACATGGACCTGTAAACCATCTAAGAAATGCAACGATTCGTTTCGACTCTCACATCTAAACCGACTCCACAAGGTGTGTCACAACTAAGGATAAAAAATTGTTAAAATTGACTTTTTTTCTTACTCCCCTGTGAATTAAAAGAATGATAAAAATGAATCACACCAAATTATTAATAAACATGTCGTTTGTAAATTGCTGTGTAAACGCAAGAAATCACACCATACGTGTAGCTGGTTATAAACCAAAGAACGATGTTATACTTTAAGATTCCACCTCCCACCTCATATTTTATGTCCACTTCATCGCCTCACCCTCAGATCGCCTTTTAGAAAATACATGTGTGCGCCTGGTGTGAAGAATGGCTCATTCTCATCGCACCTTCTGTGTTTACAAATACCAGGAATTACGTATGCATGTTTTTTTGTGTGCGTACGCATCGTTTATGCATATGGAAAGAGAAAAGCGACTGCGTTTTCCTGCTACAATATTCAAAGTAAAAACCTGACCGTCATCTGTGGTTCTCCCTTGCCCCGCCCCTCCGTGCTCCCCGCAGGCAGGCAGGCAGCACACCCACCCACCCACCGCACCGAGCGAACCCAGCCGTCGGTAACGGAGAAGATGGCAGAGCGGCAACAACAGAAGCACGAAGGCAGGGTAAAGATCGGCCATTACATCCTGGGCGACACGCTCGGAGTGGGGACATTCGGCAAAGTAAAGAGTTAAGTCATGTTTGTATGTCATGCCGAGCGGAGTGTGAACGTCTGTGTGTTTCCGCTGGAGTATGAAGTAGTTGCTGTGCCCCCCCCCCCCAACTCCCCCCTTCAACGGACAGTATTGAATTTACCGGTGGTCAGTGAGCAGTCTGCGTAGCTGTATGGTGTAAGGCTAGCAACGGAAGGAATTTAAAGCGTAAATTCGTTCTGAGAATCCGGCCGCTTGAAAGTCAAATTCTTTCACCCAAGCGCCTATCTGCAGCTACTGTTATCAGCTATGGCAGGTGTAATTACCTGGAAGACAATGGCTACGAGGAGATGCACAGTCATACTCATATTATCATTGTATATCCAGGTATGACTTTGTGTTGTGGTGCATTTCTTTGCCCTGTCTTACGGTAAAGGACAGCAGTGAAGCTCACAGCTTGCCCACCGTGTGAGCTTAATTAACTGACAATATTTGTATACACGGTATAGCTAATGATAGTCCGATATGTTACCACATTGATAGCCAGAGTTAGCTAGTGAAGTACCCACCAAGTCGGGGGGAAAAACATTACAGGCTTAAAGTTTTACTAGAGAAGCATATGTCAGGACCTTATTCAGTTTTCTTAGCTAGTGTTTGAGTTCCCAGTGTGACCTTGTGAGCTTTCAGCGTTAACTCCGTTCTCACCTCGCCTGTTATTGTAGTGCGCAGTTTGGTGGATGTAACTAAACATAGCAGGGGTTGGAAACCCACCCGAAGCCATGACTACATTTTAATCGGGCTTTAATACGGTTGAGGAGGAATTATTCTGCATATTTTGGCAAGTAATAGAAAGAAAAATCAGTTTAAAATCATTCTCAAATCAAAATTGTGCTACTGATTACTCGTTTTAGGCAAATCCCTAGGTGGAAGTTGTAGCATTTCATTCACATTTTGTATTAATGTTTCATCACTGATAATGTGTTTGTAGTCTAGCTGTAAATGGGGTTTTGGCAGCTATAATAACAATGTGGGCACAAAGCCGCAGGCAGATAGCTTCAACACCGTAAACAATGAGAAAGCCAGGAAATAAGGGCTACATCAGAGCCAAAAACATACTTAAAAACACAATTTGCTGCCTTTTGTGGAAAGCCTGCTATGCAACAAGTCTCCAAATCAAACCTTTATTACCTCTCTCTACCTCCATTGTGCATCCACATATTTTGTGCCTGACTGCCTATGTATAAGCTGCGTCTGCTTCATATCTGTATTCTTTTGTTTCCAGTCGGCGAGCATCAGTTGACGGGCCATAAAGTGGCTGTAAAGATCCTGAACAGACAGAAGATCCGCAGCCTCGATGTTGTGGGGAAGATCAAACGAGAGATTCAGAATCTCAAACTGTTCAGACACCCACACATCATCAAGCTGTAAGTGCAGAACGGCGACATGTCCTCCTTCTCTCACCACTGACAGTCTACATCAAGAGATAGCTGAGCTCTGTTAAATTAGTTGCTGTTGTAACTTGGGGCCATGCACTAGGTCATGTTTTCTGTGTGCTGTGGCATGCTTTGCTTGTTCCTGTTTGTTTACTACAGCTGCACTGTACTGAGCATGCCCACAGGGCTCCCAGGAGGTAGAACGCACAACCCTGCAAGAGCACACACACGCACACACACACACACACACACACAGGCTTTGGAGTAGAAAAAGAAATCTGCTCTGGTTAGTACAACTCTCCAGTTAAGATGATAGAAGTTGCTGTAATTCCTAGATGGTTAAATCCTTGTCCTCATCAAGGTGTGTTGGCACTTCTTGTTTAGTTTTTTCCCTTGACCTTGCCGTCGTTCTCTCCCTTTCCTTCCTTCTCACTGGCCTCTTTCTCCTTGTCCGCCCATGTCTCTGTGTCTCTCACAACAATCTGTGTGTTATTTTTAGGTCAGGGTTAGGGTTAGTCCTCTGTCACTCTGTAAGCTATGGAAGATATGTGAGCTCTCATGTTGTGAGCTGGATGGTGGAGCACTGAGGAGATAGACATATACAACACAGGCAAAAATATATAATTAATTTATACACACACACACAAACAGTCTGCTTGCACTTTTATAGGTAGCTTCAGGCATGGAAGTAACGCTGAACCAAGCAGACTGTGATATTATAGTGGCCCTTTTTGTAAAATCGGCAATAAATGAAATGAATTAGATCATATGACTTAACATTTCCCTCAAGTGCTCTCACTGTTTACATTTCCTACAAATTCTTTATGTGTATATGTAACACAGAAAAGGAAATAGTGATTTGGTGATTTTTTCCCACAGTGCTGGCAGTGTTGTGCTACACGCAGCTTGACAGGAATGAAGTGGATTGTGATGAAGTGCAGAATCTCCCACAAGCAACCATTCATGAGATTGGGCCAGGATTTAATACACCTGACCTTTATGAAAATAATGCACTTACTCAGCAGCCATATGTTACAGCCTCACCTTTCTTTGTGCTTGGTTCTGTAGCTCTATGCTGCACTTGACTGTGTTGATATACTTTATATATGAGATAAAAACCCATCATTGATATATTTTTATAGTTATGGCTACATAGGTTTAGGACATGAAACAGGCTTAAGGGTTAATGTATCCTCAGTTAGTCTTTGTCATTACAAATAATACAAATGTATGTTTGTGTTTTAGGTACCAGGTGATAAGTACACCCACAGATTTCTTCATGGTGATGGAGTATGTGTCTGGGGGTGAGCTGTTTGACTACATCTGCAAACATGGACGGGTAAGTCATTTAATCTATTCATTGACTGCTAAATCTGAGTCAGAAACTGTTAGCTTACAGCCACAGCTCAAGATGGTAATATTGTTGTGAAGCAGTGTGCACTACTACCTTTCATTAAACACAGATTCATTGATTTTTTTTTAAAATTGGTGTTTTCTTGACATTAGCCGTCATATGCATACTTCTACATGTTATTATTTATATATTTTTGATATTACTTAATAAATTTGAGTACTACTCATTTATTCTTATTCTCTTGGAGGGATTAAAATGCTCCCATTTTGCACATTGTTTATACTGCACCTATCCTCATCACTCACACACATTTAGCATAAAACTTTTCACTTTTCCCTTCTTTTAACTGCTGTTGCAAACTTCCAAGTGATTTGATTTGTGGTTTATGAGTCATGAAAATTGGTTTGACAGCAGTGTTCCCACACATCATCACTGCAGCACCATCATAACTGAGAGCTATAAATGATTATTTTAACATCTGCGCCATTAAATGTTCGCAGTTTTTTGAGATTTACAGTCAAGCATGGTCTTCCATGAGCACACACACACACACACACACACACACACACACACACCTTCAAGACAGATACTGACAGTTGTTTTAGATAGAGGTGATCACTTCTGGGGCTGGCTTCTAGTTTTAATAAAACAGTCCTACTTGAGCTTTATCTGGGCTCTGAGCCATAGCAATGTTATGCCCAAACCCATACATGGTAAATTTGTTCTTAACCAAACACCACATTACTTCATTATCCACCATTGTTTCCACTTGTGTGCAATAGGCCAGTTTCTGAGCTTGCTCTATAATATTCTGCCTCACATTCATATATAGTTAAACACGTATACATCATAGAAGTACAACCACAGTCCAACCATCTCCATTCATATTGTGTCTTTCAGGTGGAGGACACAGAGGCACGCCGTCTTTTCCAGCAGATTATCTCAGCTGTAGACTACTGCCACAGACACATGGTGGTCCACAGAGACCTCAAACCGGAGAATGTCCTGCTGGACGCCAGCAAAAACGCCAAGATTGCAGACTTCGGTAAGATTTGTAAAGGATGAGAAAGAGTTACAGCTACAGGGAGGGAGGAATTGGCTTGGCAGAAGAATTGTTAGGGGCAATTTAAGAAGAGGGAAAACATAACAGAATATGTTCAGGGGAGAAGAAGAAGAGAAAAGGGGCAGAGTTTGTGGTGGTGGTGGTGTTGAGTGGAATTAATCTAGTAATAGACAGCCTGACAAGAGCCACACGACAGTTTATTGAGGGAAAAGCATAATTACACACTTGATTATACACCTGTGGAAAAGTGTGAAATCACAATCAAGTACCTGTTAACCTCATTATTAAATGAGAATTAATTTCACTGAATACATTTTCTTATTGCTTGTGCAATAATTCTTCAAGCTGACTGGTTAGGAGACAGTGCCTGATGTAATATGACCATGAAAGACCGAAATATTTAAAAACATGTGAAGACCCTTGTGCACAGCAGGGTGTGTAGGGTGGAGAGAGGTCCCCTAGCAACGGAAAGGTCTCATATCAAGTCTGGCAGGAAGCCTTGAGGCCCAGTGTCATCTGATAGGCAAGGAATCGGGGGGGGGGGGGGGGGGGTTGTTGCAGCAGGGGTATACAGCAGGAGAAGTGTTTTGGCTGAGAGCAACAGACACTAGTGAGCAGTGAGAGAGAGTGTTAAAGGCACAGGGATAAAAGATAAAGGGAAGGGTCAGCACATTACAGGGTGTCTGGTGTTTAGCGTTTGGCTGAGGCCTTGGCAGGCAGAGTGAAGCTCATCCAATTAGAGGAGCTTTGTGTTTAGAGCTTATAGAGTCTTGGTGGGTAAAGGAGGATAAAGATATCAGCGGCATCCTCAGTGTATAGTTCTCACCCTGCTCCGGGTCATGTACTCTGTAACCTGTGTTTATAAAAGGACTGATAGAGAGTATGATAATAGTGTATTATATCGACTGCCTGTACCACTCTCAAGGTAAAGACAGGGGGAAGTTAACGTGTGTTTGTTTGTCATCGGCCAACAGGTCTGTCAAACATGATGTCAGATGGGGAGTTCCTGAGGACGAGCTGTGGCTCACCCAACTATGCCGCTCCAGAGGTCATCTCAGGAAGGTGCGTGAGATCACAGTACTACTGCAGTAATAATCACAACTTATTTCCTCAATGTATAAATTCCAATTACAGTATATAATCATCATTAAATAAGCTATGTGGCTTTAGGAACAAAATGTTTTGGACTGAAACCTTGACATAAAAAAGCTATAATTTTCACTTAATACATGATAAAGCTTTAAACCTCTATACATATCAAAGTGAGTCTCTCTATGTTTGAACTCAATAATATAATCAAACAAAAACTCCAAAACAAATCAATCAATTACTATATAACAACCAAGCTGTGCTGTGTTATCAAGCCCCTATTATCTATTTACACAGCAGTTATGGCTGCAACACTGGAGGAGTTATAGTTGCTGACATATACATTAATGAACCTCTAAGGCCATAGAGGAATGGCATCATACCTGCTTACAGCTGCAGTAATTATGAATATTTGAATTATACTGGATAGCTGATGTATTTATGTACTGCTCGTAAATGCTACCTAATGGGGGTTAAAATAAAGCACCACCTTTTTCTTCATTGCAGCTACAACACTAACAAAGTGCGTCTGGATGTTCAGTTTTTTTATCCGTCTCATCCTTTCATCTCGCCGTCAGGCTCTATGCAGGCCCAGAGGTGGACATCTGGAGCTGTGGGGTGATCCTGTATGCCCTGCTGTGTGGCACCCTGCCCTTTGATGATGAGCATGTCCCCACGCTCTTTAAGAAGATCAGAGGAGGAGTATTTTACATCCCAGAGTACCTGAACCGCTCTGTGGCCTCGCTGCTGATGCTCATGCTACAGGTGGACCCTCTGAAAAGAGCCACCATCAAAGACATCAGGTACTGACGCCATTCTGTAGGGTCAAGTGGTTTCAATAGAAGCCACTTGACCCTACAGAATGAATAGCTGGCTTTTTTTAGTGTTATCTGTTTAGTCTTAGTATTGCATTTTTAATGGATATATAGCAACATTAATTTGGTTAATGCAACATATGGTTTAATCACTTTACATCACATTGATCTGTTCATTATTTTCAGTTTGAGGCAGGACTTGTTATGGTTACGATAGAAAATGTTATCTATATTGGTCTGTAACATTAATGCTCCCCCCTCTCAGGTGTCATTCAAACAGACTACTGTGTTTGACAACAGTTTGACTTCCTTCAAGTTTAAATGACATTTTACGATGGATAAAATCAACATTAGGTTTAGTTAAAGAGTCAACTTGACATTGGTTTGAGTTGATGGATTATCCTGTTCTCTGTCAGGGAGCACGAGTGGTTTAAGCAGGAACTGCCAGGCTACCTGTTCCCTGAGGACCCATCATACGACGCTACAGTCCTGGACGAAGAGGCAGTCAGAGAAGTGTGTGAGAAGTTTGAATGCAATGAGTCAGAGGTCATGTCCAGTCTCTTTAGCGGGGATCCACAGGTACACAACACATATTCACTGTCTTTTCACAAAGATATTTGTATTTTCTCTGTTATGCTATGTTTTTATACATTCAGGGACATCTTTGGTGGTGTAACCTTGTCACAAATCACTTGGCTTTCAAACAATGTGACTATAGGCCTCATGCAAGAACATTTTTGTATTTTTATCTTAACTGTTGGACTTTTCTCTGTGAGGTTTGCTTGTATGAATTTTCCAAGTCGGATTTAACAAACCCTCTGAACTACTTGAACTTGTCTTAAATTGCCCATTTCATTCTGATGAATGCTTGTTCATGAGATTTTATCAATAGCATAATCCACACCCCTAAAATATTCATATAAGGCTCCATGTTCCATTGGTGGACGAGTTTCAATTTCAAAAAAGAGAAAAATCACTGTGCAGAAATCAGTAGACCAGAAGGAAGGAAGTGTCAGTAGTAGGAGACTGAAAACAATTATAAAAGATGAATATGGCTGAGGCATCATCAGAGCAGCTCTGCACTGCGACAGAAATATAGAGGGAATGCTTTGACATTAAGTTAAAAGCTAAAAAAACGTCTTTCTAAAGTAAAGCAGTCCTTGGATTAGGAGATGGACAAGGGATATGACAGTTGCTGAGATATTAGAGGAGAATATTAGTCTAAAGTTACAAAGTCAGCTGCAATTTGATGAAACTGGACAGAGACCTGCAGAGATTAAGTTCTATTTATCTTTTGTTAGGTATCATACATGAATCAGATTAGGGCATTATAACTAAGTTAAACAAGTGTATTCTCTGGAATAATATAAGAGTTGTTTAATAATCTGAAGGTCTCTTCGTAGCCTCAGTGAATTATCTTCTTTCTCTTTTTTAACTTCTTTTCCTCAATCTGTCCATCCAGGATCAGCTAGCAGTAGCCTATCACCTCATCATAGACAATCGGCGCATCATGACCCAGGCCAGTGAGTTCTACTTGGCCTCCAGTCCTCCCCAGGGGTCATTTATAGAGGAGGGCATGCTGCTGCCCCCAGGGGTTAAACCCCACCCAGAGAGGATGCCTCCACTACTGGCTGACAGCCCCAAGGCTCGTTGCCCACTGGATGCTCTCAACACCACTCGGCCTAAACCTTTGGCAGTGAAGAAAGCCAAATGGCACCTGGGCATCAGGAGCCAGAGCAGACCCTATGACATCATGGCTGAGGTGTACAGGGCTATGAAACAGCTCAACTTTGACTGGAAGGTAACAGGATATGTCTTACACACACACACACACACACACACACACACACACACACACACACACACACACACACAAGTGAATTAACACAAAGTAATTACAAAAGCTTACTCATTAATTAAAGGGACTTTTATATGTGTTGCAGGTGGTGAACCCGTACCATCTGCGAGTGCGGAAGAAGAATCCAGTGACAGGCAACTTGGTGAAAATGAGCCTGCAGCTATACCAGGTGGACAACAGATCCTACCTCCTCGACTTCAAGAGCATTGATGGTTGGTGATAAACAAAACTGATTCAAAACATCACTGCACTGACTCATATTAAGTCATACTAAGTCTTTTCATTTATTTGACATATTTATACACAAGACTGATAAGCTATTGCACACTAATTTGGCCTCTGCTTCTTCTACTTCTGCTTTTTTTTCATCTTCTGTTTTTGAGTGAATTGAATTTGAAATTTTAGCCTTTGGAGTAGTGAAGGCAATTTTTATTTACATATCATTCACAAATTCGCTTCATGTGGCTTTACAGTCCTCCTTAGATCCTTGATTTGAGTAAGGAAAAACTCCCCTGAAAACCTTTCACAGGGGAAAAATAGAAGAAAGGGTTAGCTCACAATCCTCTCTCAGGACAGTCAGGCAGTGTGTTTACAGAACAGACCCACATAGAGAAATTACAGTGTGGAAAAACAGGATGATACAAGTATAGGTAATAGTAAGAGTCTTTTTTCAGACACAGATTTTTGTTGGAATTGATTCTGAATTCAATAACTCTCTTTTTTAATTCAATAACAAAATAAAAATTCAATTCAATTCAAAAGACCAAAATTCTGATGCTGCAATCCTCTGCTCCTCTGGCCCACAGATGACATCATTGAGGCAGCGGGCTTTAAATCGGGTTCGTCCACTCCTCAGAGGTCGGGCTCTACAGCCGGTCTCCACAGACCGAGACTGAGCATTGACTCAGCAAGCCCAGCAATGGATCTGCCTCAGCTCAGCTCCTCTCTGCCAGGCTCGCTGTCCGGTAGCTCCCCTCTACTCACCCCACGTCAGGGATCACACACCATGGACTTCTTTGAAATGTGTGCCAGTCTGATCACCACACTAGCACGCTGAGACCTGTCGACTCCTAACCTCACTGTAACGTGGATGTCAGTGGGGTTTTTAAGCCAAGTGCAGATCTGGGATGTAGGGAGTGTAGGTGTTTGGAGCGACTTCCTCTCTCTGTCTCCTCTTCATCTCTGTTCTAGTTGTAACGGACTGGAAAAGGTGAACGGAAAAGTGAAAAAGCAATGTCAGTCTGGTGTTCACCTCAGATGAAGGAGAGAGAAAGAGGAAGCCCTTAGCAGCAAGAGGGATTAATAGTTTTTTTTCTCCCCTTGCTTTTAACACAGTCTTTGGGTTGGAGTCTTGGTGTTAAAACATCAGGTCACGGTCTCTGAAAACTGTTCCAGGGACTGGAATCTGTGAACTAGTGGAAGCCAGCAAGGAGGGCCAGTTCTCAGTCTTGTCGGAGTCAGCAAAAGGTCAAGTTCACTGTCACAAATACCCTCAATCTATTATCAACTGCTGAAATGTCATCACCCACCATAACAGTTAATGGCGGGACATCCTGCTGAGTTTTCCCCAGACACTGATCAGAGGTCAGTTTTCATCTTGTCTTATATTTTGATAAGGGCACCCGTTGTTAGAACTGATATTAAATTAGTGTCTGAGGAAGTGTTACCACATGTACAATTTTATTTCAGGTTTTATATGGTTTGTAAAGAAACAGCTTTTGTTATCCATGTATATTATATTTATATTACAATCACACTACGTAGCTGAAAAGGTTGACAGAGGCATACCAAATAACAGACTTTATACATCATAAAAAGATGATTATTATTTAGATATCAGATCCATATTTATTTTTGAGAGATTGTTTTTTTAGGCACTGTAGGTACATTGTTTAAACACTGCGTCATATGGAGTTTTATTCTGATTTTAAATAGATTGTAGATGATTAATGAACTTAGAGAGACGATAATACTCTGCATGGTACTGACAGTGTGCTGCATTTAATATTAAGAACAGATACACACCATCTCACGTGCATTTTTGCAACCTTTAAATGATCTGAATTTCTCTGAAGAGCAATGGCCTATCCAGATGTATTTCAAAGCTACCACGCGTTTCCGCAACTATCAATATATAGCCGTCACAAATATGCAACAGGGAAACACGCGTGCACATACAGAGTCCTTTCACCTCAGTTGAATCCTTAACAAATGACAAGCTGAGCAACTGTTAATACGCCGCTCGCTCATGCATGCACTGAATGTAATTAAAAAACAGACCAAGCAGCCCTGTGACATTAGGAGAACAGACATGGCAGTCTGTCACATATGCAGTAAACTGAAGGAAGACTGAAGCCATGTACAGTTCACTATTTTTAGCATTATTTATTATTCCTTTTTCATTTTATCATAAAGCCTTATACCTAATTAAATGTCTTTTAAATGCATTTGTGTGACCAAAATCACCTATTATATATTAATTTAGACATTTAAAAAAAATGTTCTGTTTATTTTTACTTGATAAATTACTTTAGTAGTTTTAATTAATTTCTATGGGCTTAAGCGCCATAATAAATGAAACCAGCCCTCTGTCCATCCAATAGATAATAAGGATATGATGAGTGAGGAGGAGGAAAAGAGGAAGACTACATGTGAGATGGTGTTTATTTGTTGCAGGACAGAATAAGCCACAGAAACCTTTCTCCAGTTGCCTTAAAAAAAATGCAACACAGTAAATCGTGTGGATCTGTATATGGGGAGCATGCGTGTGAGCCAGTGTGTGTTCTAGAGCTGAGATGGGCAGAGTGTGTCACGTGATTGTCTTGTTTTCTTACTGACTTAACACTGGTTTATTAGGAGGATCTTTGCAGTGGTTTGAACACCCGTGAGAGCAGTAGAGAGCGTGGAAAGGTCGAAATGTGTCGCTTCGGTGTGTCGTCTGAGCTTGTATCTTATGTTTAGCCGTCGTCGTCTCTTCAGTCTGCACTTTAAAACTTGGTCGTCGAGGCCAGCAGATCGCATCACACATAGCGTTACTGCACCTGTTGTATTCGGGGCCTAGATTTTGATGAATGCCACGCTGTTTTATAAGTGTTCTGCACTGTAGTGAGGTGTGTATCGCTGTTGTCATAACATCGTATCTATTGAGAATCTTTTGAATTGAAAAGATTCATGAAAACTTTTACTGAATGTAAGTCGGCGCGGCTCAGATCAATCATTTTCTCTGTCTTTTAATCCAGGATTTGTTGCTTTTGTTTTAAACTATATAACTATATACATATATATATATAACTATAATCTAACCCTGAGCTCATTAAATTAAGTTTTATTTATCATTAATTTATTTTGTGATAAAGCTGTCATGAAAAGTGACAAGAAATTAAAAATTATATAATAAATTAGATAAAAATGTATAATGTGAGGGGTTTGGCCATGTTGCAGGTTCACACACATCAGTCTAGATTAGGACTATTCAACCAAAAACATGTGAACTGAGTACTCTGTTGGACCTTCAACAACTACATGTGTTGGTTATTCTGCACAGTTCTCACAGTTGTTCTAAATCATTTTTGTCTGCTTCATGTTTACCATCGATCCAGTCATTTTTTGCCTTATGAGAGCATTGTGAAGGCTTACGGTTGAAACAGTGAAAGCCACATCTTTTGTTCTCTGCTAAAACCCTTTAGTGCATGTCTTCTGTTTTAATGTCTGCCGCAGAGTCATGTTTGTACACACACCTCTGAATACACTTTGATGTTGGGGAGAAACTCTGCTCCCTGCTGGAAGGCACATGCAACTGCACACACACCTCTGTAAACACCAGTCCATGTTGTTCTTTGAGTACACTGTGTTGCCGTGTCTTAAGTGACATCTGTACAGTGAGCTTTCTTTGGTCACATCAGGATCACATCTGGCCAGTTATGCATTTATTCCTGATTCTGCTGTTTGTGACAGAAATGTTGATCAATGAAGTGCACTATCCTGGAGAAGTCATGTTGCCATTTTAAAAACTCCTCTGATATAACCAGTATTTACTGTCAGATGTAGTACTGTACCATTACAACTGTATGCAACTACCAGTGGCATGTTAGTCATGTAAACTCTAATGTGTTTAGAGCTGTGACACACATGCCAGAGGGCCTAATCAACTACAAACTTTACGTGTTGTACCAAAGTGAGTATTTTCACAGCTCTCTGTTTATCTGTGGTGGGGTTCTTATTATTAGTGTAACCTTAAAAACACCCCTGTGTGTGTGTGTGTGTGTGTGTGTGTGTGAGAGAGAGAGAGAGAGAGAGAGAGGGTGAATGTGTAGAAGGATGTGTGAATGTAACAGTGCGTTTCAACTGTCTCTCCCTGTCTTTCTGTCTGATTGGGGTTTGGATTTCTCTTGTTATGCACTGCATGATATTGCTGTTATGATTTGCACTTTAATGAGTATTTATTGAAAAACAATAAACAAACATAAACATTTTTTTGTTTGGAAGTATGTCATTTGGAATATTTCATACACCATTAAAGAGGATTATTTTTGCGTTTTGTTTTTCTAGACAAAAATGAACAGGACCTCAGGTGATCATCACTGCTTTAATTCCTCTTTAATGCAATAATAAAAGTGACACCTGCTAGACATCAACTCCATAAAAAGCAAAGAGAATTAGGTTTATGGATGATGTTTCCCTCCAGAAGCTGCAAGTATGAACAACAAGCAGAAACTGCTGCGAGCAGAATCCTGATGCTGTATGTCTACATGCTGTTGATTACCACTGTGCCATTTTAGATAATTATTTTATTAGGTTTTATAAGGTTTTATTAAAAACACTTAAATACTAGAGTAGTTACAATAAGAACATCCATAATCCACAAAATCCACAATGACCTTCAACAACATAATGAGGGTGAATAAAAAAAACACAAAGCAGAACAGGTATACAAAAAAAGCACAATAAGGCAAATACTTAGTAGAAATTGTACATTTGGAAGGTGGTTTTAACAGTGTTCATCTGTTTCAGAGATCCACATACAGAACAGAGCAGGAAATTAGTGAAAATAGATCACTTCCAGTTTCCTAATTATTACCAATGACTAAAAATACAAATCTCTTTTTTTATTTTTATTTATAAGATTATTAGCTATATTGTTGTATGTTTATTTCCCTTCCTACCAACACTGTAAACTGGTAACTAGTGAGTTGGACACTAATTTCATCCAACCCAACCAGTAATAACCTGTGAGGTTGTTTGAACTGTTCTGTAACTCTGGACTGTGGATTAGTGGTCAATCCTGAGGAACAGGCTGGTTTAACTGATAACTGACAGCTGGAAGCATGGATGAAAATGATAAGTAAACAAATTCCCTTTGTTCTTCACCACCCGTGTCCTCTATGTATTTCCTCATGATGGTGCCTCAACCTGAATATATCCTAAATACATTGGTCGTTCTCATTCTGTAGCCTCCAGGGTCACAGTACCCTCAAAACCTGTGTGTGTGTCTGTAACAGCTTGTGTCCTTCCTGGAATCAGCAGTTCACTTTTGTCCAATGTTCAAAGTCACAAAGAGCCACCAGTCAAACTTCTCCCTTCTTGGTTTCCCACAGACTGCTTCAAAGAGCAGAAACAGCACACAAAGAGCTCCATTTGCTGAGATGGTGCGTAGCTTGTCCATAAAATCCACATTTCTTGCTTGTTAGATGAATCACCGAGCTGACCCATTAGTAAAGTCACCAGGTAAATAAGGTCAGAGTCAAGATGTTGAAGTTGTTTTCACAGTATATGAAGTGACTCACAGCGGTCACAATGTGAAGAAAAACATGATAGATAAAATCCTTCTGTCTGGCTGCTTTTTGTTCCTCTGTTACAAACAGAAACAATCATGTCAGCATGTGAAGTGCACTGTGATGAGCAGCGAGGAGAGTCTATTCATCCTCACCTTGTTTCACGCTGGTTACTCCACGTTTTTAATCAGCATACACGTCAGGAGGGGGTAAAATGAGTGTCTCGATTTCCTGTATTGAACCAGCTTCAGGCCTGTGAAGAAACAATACAACCCTCACATAGTTGCTCTCTTTGAGTGAATCCTAAAGATTTAAAGATCACTCACAAACATTTCCTCCACCACTCCCTACTCGTCAGAGACAATATGTAAGAGCTGCAGTGTTTGTCAATGTAACTATAGCAGCAACACAAGGTGACCATCCATATGACACCACTGAAAAAGAAGGTGGAGGATCATTAAGCTTCACTTCCTGGTAGAAGAGGCTTGGATTCCCCGTCACACACAAAGACAAACTCACTCACTCTGTTCATACGCAGCAACCCATTCAATGCAAAAAGGAAGACGACTCGTATTTCTACAGGTTGCACAACATGTTCAGCATTTTTTTTGTGTGCTCGTGTGCATGTGTGTGTGTGTGCGTGTCTGTCTTACTTACAGGTGAAGTGCTTCTTCCGTTGTAAGCACATGACCTGAGATGGAACCAGAAAGTATTTTGCCATTAAAGTTTGAAAATCCACTTATCAAACATATCAGATGCTTTATAAATGGGACAGAAGGATTTTTCATGAGTCTGAATATTTGTGATATTTTATAAAACAGATTGATAACATTGAACATGATTATACAGATGAAATGTATATTTCTAGTCAGTATTTCAATACGTTAGTTCTGTATTTTAGGAAGGGAGCTTTTTCAGGCATCACTTACTTGTCTCAGGTTCAGTGCTGCTGTAAGAATGAAAGAAAGAATGAAAAGCAGAGATTAAAACCCCATTTGTGTCTGTATATATATGTGTGTGTGTGTGTATGTGTGTGTGTGTGTGTGTGTGTGTGTGTGTGTAGTATGCAGTAGGTGCACAGGTTCATCATGCCTACCTGCTAGCTGGCTCCACAGGTTTGGGAGAATAGAAAAATGTGGCCAACTTCTGAAGTGCTTCATGTCTTGCACTAATAAAAAAGACAAATAAACATGCATTGTACATCCATAGCCTGTCTGTGTGGGTAATTGATTGTAAATAATAATAATAATAATAATAATAATAAAGCATGTAAACTCACTGGACATGGGGCCCATCTGGGCTGATGTCACTGTGACTGTGCTGATGGATTATGTTCAGATCTGTATTTCCTTAGAAAATTAATAAAAACAAGACGATTAAATATAAAACACTGTCGTGACACATATCTGCAGTATTAATTACATCCATAATCACACCAGATAATAAACCCCTAGCTTGTCATTACACACTTTAATAGACCTGCTCATCTAATGAGTCACACAGCCGTGATTCAGCATATGAAGTCTGCAAACAGGGCTCAGAGGAAAGTTAGTTTTTATAGGACTGCATGACATCAGTATCTTATAACATGGAATTGTTATGTCAAAAGAGAAATCAGCCAGTTTGCCAGTCCGTTAGTCTTATAGGTGAGACCATTTTGTTGAGAGCTCAGAGGAGAATCTCAGTTACATCGTTGTTGTGCCAGTTTTATAGAAAACCTTGATGTGGGTGCATGTGCCAGATTCAGTTTTCTTACTGCTTTGAACTCCAAAGCTAACACTAAAACTGACAAGTGAAAAAAATGTGAGTCTGACATGTCATTGTTTATCTTCTGACCTGCATATACCAGCTGTAAGATCTCATGTCAACAATGCAAATCCTAATGTGTCACCAAAAGCTTTGCAAGAACTGTGTAATGCTATCAGCTCACAGGCACAAAGTGATAGATGATGAAAGGCCTCCACTGCCTCTGAATATATGCCTTCACAGTACAAACCCATTTGGATGCAAAATGAAAAATAAATACTGTGCAAATATGAAACATTCATCAACCTCTCTAATGTAACATTGTACTGCGAGTAATAACCCTGTTAGGTTTACAGAGTTGAGATGTTTGTGCTATCTCTTGTTTATTGAATCTGCATACCGCCATAAAGATAACATGTAGAGGAGATACTACATGAAAGGACACAATTCCATCTGTCACATTTTTCTGGGTGGTCATTACTGATAAATAACGTACTGTCAGGTAACAATAATAACCAAGCAGTCACTCTTTTTGCCACCTGAAGCATTATCAGTATAGTTTGTCATACAACACAGTTCAAATAGTCTAGTTTGTCTTACCCATATCTGGCATGGAGACAGCTCTGGTGTGGCTCCTGCAGAGAAAAACACATCATTTCAGTGATAAATGGCTATAAGTGCTCCTGATAGGTCTGTATCTATAAAGTCATGTGAACTGAACCAAAACTGTAGCTGGTGTGATTCAGGCTAACGTGGACTTACACTTGAGCCGCCTGCGCATCCACAGTTTCAGTGGGAGTGGAGAGAAGTTCATCATCATCACAGGTCCACTCCTCACTGTCATCTTCAACTGAAAACACAACATCAACCACTTTCAAACTGCTGCTAAATAAGTCAAATATGTACTGTTATTGTGTATGTGACTAGAAGAATACTTACAGCTTTCTGTTGATAGTGGGTAGTGATTTGAAGTCCTGAGAAAAAGACAAAACAATTGTAAATCCTCTTTTTCTTTTCCATGTAATGACAGATGAGTATAAGTTTCTCACACATACCTGCTTCCCATACTGGTGACCTCTGGCTCTATAATATTGGTGCTGCTCTGGCGAGTGATTGCTGCCTTCTTACCCAGCTCTAACATCTCCTTGATGTCCAGCTCCACATGATCCACTGCTATGTATCCATCTGAAAAACACACACAGTCACTGATGAGGTCCACAATCAAGTATTACAGGACTTTGAGTTACTTTCCCTAAGATTTTCTGTCCATTGTAATTTATGTTAGAATTTATACAACCATAAAAAAGGGAGTATTAAAAATGTAGCAGCTTTCTTGTGTGATTTCTATTCTCATCACACCCATGCTGCAACTAACAGGTTAATTAAACTGCGTGCGTTCTTCCTGTTTGCCCTTGACGTGCACATGTTGCTCATGATAACAGTTTTGTCTTCATTTTTCTGACTCACAGTTGTTGCTGCTGTCCCTGGCCAGCCATTTCCCTTTGGGGCAGTTGGTTGTTCGTATGATGCTGATACTATCACCATCCTTGACGGGCAGATCGTGCTTGCGTCCCTTAGTCGTTACTGTAACTTTGGCCTGGTACATGGCATCCTCATGTCCTGTGACCTGACAAATACAATTACAGGTTAAAAGTTCAACTTAACATGACATATTACACTTGTTATAGACAGTGATAAATATGACCATAATTTAATAATCCTGGGAGTTTTACACTTAATTACATAAACTACTGACCTTATTTTGGCAAATATATACTGAAATATACTGGACTGTGTGTTAACATCTGGAAAGGATGATGAAGGAAGGTTCACAAGTTTTTAAATCTATCTTAAAACAATAGTCGGGTGCCCATACAGTATGAACATTGAAGGTTTTGCTCACTATTATTATGCCTCCTCCTCAATCAATCAAGTTTATTTGTCACATGAAACATAAGGTACAATCACAGTGAAATGTAATCCCGTCAATTCTGTCATTTTGTGCATTAAAACAGTTTAAATGGAATAGAAGCAGCAATAGATATATGTCAATAAATCTTCTCATGTTGTACTTGATGTACTATTTACCTCAGGAGTCAGAGGTTACTATTATATGGCTCCAGAGGAGGACAGTCTTTACTACTGCCTCATTCAGCTTCCTTCAGGAGACAGACCCTGATGATGGGTCTATGTTACGTGCTCATCTTTCTCTTCACCTTGACCTGGTGGTACAAGTGCGCTCTTGTGTGGAACTGCCCTAACAACTGCCCTCGTGACCCAGGAGTTGCATGGAGCTGGGGTGGTTATGGTTATGTTTGTATAATTGATCTGACAAATTTTAACATCTGAAGCTCCAAAGTACATTTTGTCCCCATCACTTGATTTGAAAGCGTATGATGAAGGGATCTCTTAATGATCAATATGAACAGGAGAGATGATGACAATAAGAAAAAAGGGTCAATGTTCATTTGGGCACCTCACTATTGTTTAAGGACGGACCTGAAAAATTGTGAACCAGCCCTTTAATGCTAATTACATATTTAGTATATGAGGACTGTATTGCCAATTCTTTAATAACTGTCCCATTGTCTGTTCAGCCACACTGGTCTCTAGACAGAGTTGTGTGTACATAAGCAGGACCAAATGGATTGTGGAGAAAGTGTGTTCTTATGCTGTAATTATATAACAGTAGAATAGTCTATTGCTCTTTTGTCAGAAATATCATCAACAATGAAACTATGTTTACACTCATTCCACTTACACCTACACTCACTGCTCAGTTCAACTATTCCACTGGGAGGAATGAATCCAGACAGGTTTTTATGCCAAGAAATATACCCCACCCTCCTCTCCTGATGTTCCTTCTCACCTTTCATACCTCTCTACTCTGTCAAAATAACAACACTCACTTTGAATTTCTTCTTCAGCTCATTCTCCTTCTTTTCTCTCTCTTTCTGCTCTTTCTTTTCCCGTTCTTGCTTCTCCTTTAGCTCCTTCTTCTCCTTTTCCAGGCGTTGCTTCTCTTTCTTTTTCAGCTCTTTCTCATCTGGCCCTTCTGTGGCGGTTTTCTTGTCGCTTCTGTGGAAGAGAGAATAAATGATATGGTCTTGTTTGAAAGGGACTCCTCGCAGCGTGTTTAAACAGCAGAGGAGATTATGAGGAAAACAAAGGCAGACCAAACTCTCTCATCACCAGCAGTGTCTGGGATAACTGAGATGAAAAGAGAATTGGGTCAAAAAAAATAGGGCCTTACTTGCCAAACCTGCCCGTCTTGCTTTTCTCTTCATTCTGTAAACACCAACAAAGAGATAAGGCTAGATTATTTTTACACTAAATCTCAGACAGGTAAGCAACACCTCACTATACAAAAAGCATTTCCTTTTAAAAGGGTGACAGAGTTACTTACCGTTTCCTGTGGTGCTTCAGCATATGGATCTGTAGTAAACACACAGTTGGAAGGGTGCAAAATTGTTTGAGTAAACTTAAAATGAGAAACTTTATAATGTTCATTTTTGATAGAATCCTAAAGTAAGAACTGATTTCTGGCAGTGCTGGATTGGTTGAGTTTTCTACCATAATAATATTGCTTATATCATAAATTGATAGAATCATACCAAAGTCATGCTAGGATGCTAATGCTAACTCAAATCTCCTATTGGGTATATGAAATATTTAAGAAATCCAAATGGAGAATTGCACAATTCACTTAAATGTCTCCCTTGATGCAGTAGTAGTATAAATGTTCAGATGTTATATTATATCTGCTATTTAAAAAGTGTGACATAGCTTGTGTGATAACCATAAAGAGTCCTTACTCTTTGGCGGTCCCTTGCGTTTCTTGCCCCCGTCACCCTTTCCTTTCTTTTTTGTCACAGATGTGGTGACATCCTCATAGACATTTTCCGTACTCTCATAGATACCGTTGCCAACTTCTGCTTTGGGCCTGGGTGGGTTAGAAAGTTGTATAAACTGGAATCACAACTAACTTCTCAGAGATTAAAGTATTTGAAAGCAAAGAAATTAGTGTTGAATTTGTGTATCTTACTCTGTTATTATTTGAGAGTCCTGAGTGATAGGGGAGGAGGACTCTGGTAAACTGGTTGGCAGATTATCTTGGTATTCATCTTCCAATGCTGGCGCTTCTTCGTTCCCAACTCCTGTAGCAATTACTCCATTAGCGTACAACTCTGGAAGGTTCTGTTCATCTGGAGCATCTGGATCTAGATACTCCCCATTTCCCCACTCTGACACTGGCAGCTCTGGAGAGTGGGCATCTGAAGCCACATCAACAAACTCTGAAACATCGGTGTTGTAGGTCTCTGAGAGGTCAACAGGAGCAGGGATCTCTGTAGCGGAGGTACAAAACAATTTAAAACTGAGGTTAGGGGAGCTTTTAATGGATACAAGTCTGGTTTCACAAAGCTGAAAGTCTGACATAGGTGACCAAACCATTACCTTCCAGAGGGGGAGGAATGAACTCATTCAGGGTGGCAGAGGGAGGTCTAGCAGGTGTCTCTGGAGCAGGACTCACAGACTCAAGGGATGGGGGGGTCCTCCTGGGTGGAGGAGGTGGAACCACCAACAACTCTGGAATGACTTCAGAACCCTCCTCAGAGATGCCTTCCAATACTGGAGAGGCTTGCCCTGCAAGAAGTTAATCCCAAAATATGAATGTGTCCTCAATGGAATTTCATGTATTGTCATTGACTAGTTTGACATTTTCCAACCACATCTCTCTCCCATATTTTAGCATCAAGAGCGTTTGGATGCAACGCAGTAAAAGCAGTGAAATGCTTAAAACTTCAGTTGAAACACCCAAAGGAAGTTTCTGAACACATATAGAAAAGAAAAGAAAAAAAAGAGGAGGAAAGTTGAGTGGAAGAAACCAAACCAGTCAAACACATCGTGAAAGTTGTTGTGATATAACTCAACAGAGCAGAGATAACATAATTATGAGAGAAAAATACGAACAGCTAAACAAAGAAATAAAAAGCAGTCTTGATATGCTAAAGACTTTTACATTTTTTTCTGCAACTTGTTTTGATTTAAAGTACTTATAAGACACTAGAAAGGTGCAATATCATTAAATTTAGCTACTTTTCTTCCCTACAATGCATTTTTACCTCACAGTCATTACCATACAATCATTTTGTTTAAAAAGAAAGAACATTATCATTTGGACTCAAAGGATAATTTGGATTTTTTTGAAAGCAGAGATGTACAAATATATAATACTATATGACAACTCTCTTGATGATATAATAACTGACATGAGGTTGTTTAAAATAGAAACATGCACCCACATGCACAATTAATATAGTAAATTAGTATATTAGGTCACTGTCAACAAAACAGTGGGCTCAATGCATATATATATATATATGCATGTCATATTACATATTTCATAGTTGGCATTAAAGTGTTTGTCAGTGCAGCTCTGTCATAACGATGGACACGCTCCTGTCAGTGCTCCTCCTCTCTGTCATTGCTGACATACCTCTGCAGCTCTGCCCTACCTGCTGCTCAGTTGTTTCTGGCACAAAGGAGGAATGTCAGGACTGCTCTCAATGTTTGTATGCGTGTTTTTTTATGTGTAACTTTAAAGCTGCTACACCCAATCAACACTTCAGGCAACCCTGTGGCAAAAGCCATACTATGCTTTTCTGTATATCTCAAAGCGTACCCTGGCAAAAAGAGATCTGTAGCTGTACAGTATGTACCTGATGTCCTGATGCAGAGATATGTTCTCTTGTACTTCAGGTTGAGATGAGGTAAACAGTAAAATGCAAAAAAACCCCAAATATACTTAAAAGCAAGACAGCAGAGAGGAGAAGAGTCTGAGAGAGAGATGGGATTAGATGGGATTTACCATGATCAATACCGTTAACTTCTTCCGGTTTCGGTGGGAGGGCATGCCCACCCCGATCTTCATAATCAATGGGTGGGAGATTTAGGATAGAGTGGGTGGGGCTGCAAGGAGGAGGAATCTCTTCGGGAGGTGGGGTGTAGGAGTATGATGAGGTGGTGGGGTTTGTCAGTGGGCTGAAAACAGATGAGACATTATAAATTGTTAGCATTTTTCAGAAGCATGGTACACAACTTCTGCAGGGATAAAGGTGTGGGTCATATACCTGGTGCCCATCTTGCGAGCCTTCTCCAGAGCACTGAAGATCCTCTGGTCACATGTTGGGGTCTTTTTCCCCGGGCTCATGTCCTCTGCCCTCTCCAAGAATGAGAGTGCTGAGATTGAGCGCTCAGCTTTGGGAGATGGTGATATGGATGGAGCATCTGTAACTAGGGGAGGAGGCTGCTCCACCACAGCGATGTCTACAGCCTCTTCACATGCCACAGCTGCAACCTCAGGCTCAGGAGGTGGAGTGGGGGCCACTGGAGGAGGAGTAGAGCTGGCTGGTTGTGCAGTGGGTGGAGGGATTGGGACTGTGCTGGGTGTACTGGTAATGATTTCATCTTGGCTGTCAGGTGTGGAAACAGACAGGGCGGGAGTTTCTATCTCAAGTGGGGTTTCACTTTCTGGGGTTGGGACTTCAGGAGCAGGAATATCTGGAATAAAGACTGGAGGTGGGGTCAAGTCAGGAGGGGTGGGGGTAATGGAGGGTGGGGTATTTTCAACTGCAGCTGTGGAGTCAGGTAATGTGGGGATGTTTGGTAGAAGGGCCTTTAGTGCAGAGATTTCATGCTCTGGTACTGAGTCATCAAAGTCAGAAGGGACAGGAATCAGTGGAGCTGGTCCAGGAATATCAGAGCTGGGTGTGTCTAAAATGGGATCAGCTGGGACCTCCACTGACTTCCTTTTTGATGACTTACCGAAACCAAGCAACCCCTTCTTCTTTGGTGTTGCTACTTTAGGAGGAGGTGTGGCCTGCACCAGCTCTGCAGTGCTCTCCTTGGATGTTGCAAAGAGTTTCTTGTCTTTACTGCTTTCTTTCTTCTGCTTCTGATCTGATGAATCAAGTTTCTCTTTGCTTCCTTTTGTCGTCTTGTCTTTTCCTTTCATGTTTGTCAGGATAAGGGACTTCTTGCTCTCCTTTTTCTCGTCCTTGAAGACCACTCTGGGGGCAAGCTTTGAATTTCCCTCCAAGGACTTGTTGATAGAGGTGAGCAGAGAGGGGCGTGCTCCTGCAGGGAGGTAATGTGTTGGACTCTGGGGAGGAGGGACCACCTTTGGTTTCTCTGGGACAGCAGGTTTGATCCTGGGTTGCTTCAGGAGGAGTTCTTCATCCTGGAACTTGGCCCTCAGGGCCTTGAAGTCCATTGTGTTCTCCTAGTGAAAGGATTACACAATGCAATAACCTGAGTCACAATACTACTATCAGGCTAATATATTTATTCTGTGTTGAACTGTTTGGGGGGAGGGGGGTTACCAAAGTTTTGTGTCACTTAATGTTGGTGACATGTTTATCAGAGTTTCTCCAGCTAAATTGAAGAAGGAAAGCTTTTCTTTCTTCAGTTGACTAACAGCCATTAGTGTTACAAGATGTTTTGTTTTATGGCTTTTGGGTGAGTATGTGTGTCTAGTTGAACTGATTAAGTAGACAGACCTGATTTGTAGTGATCAGCCTAAATCAGGAGGGTTTCAACACACACACACACACACACACACACACACACACACACACACACACACACACACATAGTACTGTACCCACATAGGAGGCTCATATTTCTGGATTTAATTGTAGTTTCAGTATAACTAGTCTGTTCACTTCATGAACATTAACTTAGCTTCAGTTTATTAAAGAACCATATGAAGTGACATTTGAACTTTCATATACTCACATATTCTGAACTTTCACACAAACTCACCAAAATGTTCAATTCAAAACTTGATTAATCTGATCTACACCAGCAACTTCAGGCTTTTCTTATACATGAAATGACAGTATCTCTCAAAGGCAAAATAATAAAGAACTATTTCTTAAAAATGTCATGAACACTTGTTAATACAATATGTGAGTATTATCTTTATATTATAATAAATCATTGCTGTGGACTTTGAGGATTTCGAAATACAACATACCTGCTCCATTGTATTTTAGTATCCACCGAAACGACAAACGCCTCCTTATTCAATTGGTTGAATCCGATGTTTTTCCTCTGCCTATCATTCTGTGTAATTAAAATATACCATTAAATAAACTTTTACACTCTTTCTCAACTAGATGCGCTTTTTCATCAGCTCTGGTCGAGAGAAGTGTGAGTCCCGTGCGCGCAGGAGATGGTTTCAGTGTAGGAAATGAGTGCAAGTGGAAACACACACTCATCTAGAAAACAGTCCAGTCTCGTCAAACGGGTCTGGCTGTGCGCGTGCATTTAACCCCACACACTGACTCTCAGCAGCGTTTCTTTTATTTTTATAACGCTTCAGGAATGTCGCTCGGCTGGCACCACGTGTGCGCGCATATGTGACTCACTGTCACAAAACCTTGTAGCAGGTATTGTTTTCTACAGACTTAAATGTCGACTATGACTTTCCTCATTCATATAGAAAGTCTTGAATATATAAACCACCGAACCCTTTCTGTTGTGAAAGGATGCAGTGTGAATGATAAATCATTAGATGCAGCTTTATTGTCTGTGGCTTAAACTAAATCTTAAAGGTAAACATGGAGGAAAGGGAAACAAAAGAGGTCCATCGACATTCCAAGTTTGTTAGACAAAATAGAAAACATATTTGAGCAGGCAATTATTATAAGACATAAATCACATGCTGCACATAGGCTATACATCCTTCATCAGATCATTTTGAATTAGTAGTCTGTCTTGCTGCCAACCTGACTCAAAAGGTTAGGCCTCATCTACAGAGCTGGTGGCTTACATTATACAGTATGACACTTCTGCTCAGTGGAGGTGCTACTAGATTTAGTGGTGAAAACTGTATAATACTGTAACTGTATGAGAGGACTGTAGCTGTTTATTGGGTTGATAACTACACCAACTGGTCTGTTGAGAAAAATATTGGTCAACTACAAACATTTAGATATTAGATTAAACTTGACATTAAACTCAACATGTTGAAAGCGTCAGTTCACCCAGACATTTTTAGTGATGTCCAACAATGCCACATGTTTCCATTGTATATGCTGAGGCTATGTCTGAGATATAAGGCACCACGACAAAACAACTGAGGTGAACTGAATTTCATTTGTGGCGCTAACCCCCCCCCCCCCCCCACACACACACACATTTAGATAATTCAACTGCGATATGTGTTTCCAAAAACAATATCATGGGGATCTGGCTGTTGATAACTTTGAGGCATTTTTCAAAAGGACTACTTTTCAACAAAGAAATAGTACCAAATCAAACCAATGACACTGAGATTGGTGGATTATCCAGCAACCCTGGCGCTGTTTTCAGAAAGCTGTCAAATGTAATTTTTCAGTGCTTTGAGCAGCACAAACAAAATTCAAAGAAGCGTTTCAGTGTGTCCTGAATAATATGGAATTACCAAGTGCATTGAAGCCCTGCGTTTTTCCATGGGGAGGAGGGTAGAAACAAAGTAAGGGGAATAAGGCTGAATGAAGTCCATGTTTTGTAGCTGACTGCTAATAAAGCTTATGACAGCTTGCATTAGTGGCTGCCAGTGTAGCAGAATTTGACAGGCCATTAAAGCTGTGTTAAATTACAACAAAATACTGTGGCACTCCTTGCTTCACATTAACTACAGACACACTGGGGGGTCACCTCTGCCAGGCACACTCCATTAGTCTCTCTCTCTCTCTCACTCACTCACTCACTCATTCACTCACACACACACACACACACACATACACACATCTAAATTACAACCAAGACGCATAAATAGACATATTAGTCATTTGGGATGTGTTTATTTTTAACAGTAATACATGGTGGAATACGTAAATTAAGAGAGAACAAAAAAAATCATCTAAAAACTCACTGTAGAATGTCATATTCATAAAGATAAAAATAATGTGTCAATTTACATTAAGAAACTGTTAGCTGAGGTAAAGTTAAAATAGGTCTAGAAATGTTATGTACTCAAACAGCAACGTTTCCCTTTTTATTCAATTTCTTAGCTCATCTTCTAGTTGTCAAATTTTGAAGTTAATCAACATCGTAGTCCAAAAGAGTTCTCAAGTGACATGGGGACTCTGGCCATAAAATAGGGAGTCATTGGCATCACAGTTGATGTAGTTGTAGCAGAGGATGCTGCGGTCCACGCGGATGCTCGGACAGCAGCAGCAGTTTGGCACCTGACCAACAGACAGACAGATGGGCAGAACGTCACTGTATCTTTACGACTAGTCTGCGGGAATGGGATGGATGCAGCTACAGTGACTGAGACCATGTCTGCTGCTTGAAACATAAAGTTGTAATACAGAAATATAGGTTTGTGGTGCAGGAACAAGGGGGCGGTGGTGTATCGGTTTTGAGTAAGATAAACAGCAGAATTTAAATTGTGAGGGGAATAACAATAATGTGTGATGGTAGGACTCAAGAAGACGGATACGGGCATGGTGCAATGTTGCAGCAGGAACCAGGATTAGTAAGTGAGGCTAAGACGAAGACCTACAACATCCATGCACAAGAACATAACGATATCAGGAGGGATTAAGAGAGCAACAAAAACTTTGTCAGAAAAAGAGGAAAAAGAAAACATATGTTGGTATTGCTTGGGTTAACGTTAAAGAGTTTGCATAACTGAAGCCTTCCTATTTTATGGCACAGAAGTCCAGTGGACAGAATGGTTGTTGTTATCATTATTTACAAAATGAGTTTGGCAAATCAACGATCAGATGCCTTAAAGCCATGTTGACTCTATAACTCCTATAGAGCTGACCCCAGCGGCTTGATTGACTTATAAAATAAAAATTCCATTTTTCAATTAGTTCTTTTTTTTTAATTGGTATTGTACAAAAGCTATAGAGAATGAACAGTTCAATCACAGAATCTGTTTGACTTGCAACACTTCCCTCTCTCAGGGTCCATTCCTCAGTTTGTCTGGTCCTCTGGCCTTTGTACGAGTCTGTCTGCGAGGAGAGACATTTGGCAAATTACTGTGTTTGTGTGAGTGTGTGTGTGTGTGTGTTTGAGAAGGTGAGTGATGACTGTGTGTGTGCATGTGTATATATGTAAGCTGATTGCTGTGTGCACTGTATGTGTGTAGTTGGTGTGTGAGTAGCTCCCAGAGAGTCTGTTTCTGCATAGTGATCCAGCAGACACTCACAAGAATGAGGGTGGGGGTGGGGGGGGGGGGGGACGCCCGAAAAACCAACCAACCAATCAGAAGCAGTGATCCCAGCGACAGGCCATCCCTGAAAGGCCCATTATAGTCTAGCCCCTCATGTGGGATCTCCGTAGTACAGATTCAGATTCTGTCCGTTAAAACGAAAGATGACCATTCTAATCCCGATGAGCGTGCGTGTGTAGGTGTGTGTCGGAGACGGGGGGAGGCACTGCTTGATTCAGTCCCTCCTTTAGCAGCACAGTCTCTGGCCAGACACAGGAGGCAGAGGGAGAAGTGTGAAAGCAAAAATGGAGAAAAGGAAGGAGGGAGGGAGAGAAGGGAGGAGCAGGTTATGTCTGTAAGGCTGGGTGTGAGTCGCCACAGGGAGAAGAGAGGAGAGGAGAAGACAGCGCAGTGGAGGGAGAACTGGATCCGTCTCAGTGATTGATATCCCTCCTGCCTGGAGTGAATGACCGAGAGGGCTCTCTCCTCTCAGGAGGAGAGAAGACTGCAGAGAGGAGGAGGAGCACAGGTGGTAGAGGAGGACAGAGGGAGTGTGGAGGCTCCTCCGGGGAGGTTGTTAGCCAGAGGAAGAGGAGGAGAAGAAGGGCTTGGCCAGGCAGGGAGATATAGCACGCACACACACACACACACACACACACACATACACACACAAACTCAAACACTCACTCACTCACACACACACACACACACACACACACTCACACGGAGGCAAGGGTTCTCCTCCTGTTCTCTCAGTGCTGGTCAGGTCTGTCTTCCTGTGTGTCTCTTTATTTCTTCCCTTTGTTGATCCGGGCGTAGAGAGGGTCCTTCCCCTGCTGTGCACAAGAAAAAAAAAACATCAGCAATTTCAAAAACATTATTTTAAAGTCTAGATCTGTAAAATCTGGCCTGTGCACTTCATTTAAATGTTAAAAATGGAGGAGCTGAGTTTCTGTTGTACTCTCTCAACTGGCTCATCGACCTGCAAGCCCTAACAGGCAAGATCCAGATCTGCAGAGGTGTGCCAGTTCCTGCTCCTAACATCACCACCAGGTGGCAGTAACTCACTGCACTGAAGGAGTCCTGTCATTTCTGCTTTCAGCTCACTCAGAACCCTCACACAAAATTCAGCCCTCACTCTTTTTGTGTGTGTTTGTGCATGTGTGAGTTATTGTTTCTGAGTGTGTCACTGAGTGCGCATATGCATATTCTCTCCCACTCCAGACTCCCTCCAGGACCAGTATGAATCAGAGGTATAAACTAGCGTCTTGAAAGACCAGTTATGAGTCATCATGTCTGTATTTCTCTCCAACTGAGCCAGAAGACAACAGTGGATGATGGAACACCCTGCAGTCAGAGCATCAAGCCCGCTGCAGTCACTCACAATGGGCCCGTTATTATCGTACACATAATTACAGCCAGCCACTCAATCTGCCATGCAGACAACTTGATTGGGGACTACTGACTGGCCTATTATATTCTGCAGGACTTCTCTCACTGTGAGCAGAGGAGTGTGTTTAGAGTTTAAAAGGGCTACCAGTAGCTCCCATGCGAGGATATGTCCTCATATTATCTGTGAGCGGACTTGAGTGACAGAAATTTCTGCTAATGTGATCAGAAAGGCGAGACACTTTCCAATTTTAAAATGAATGACATTACTATATCACAGCAAACCTCATCTGCTGCCTTATACTTAAATTACATGAAATGAAGTGATTTTTTTGCAAAAACTTAATGATGATTATGAGTTATATGATCCCACTTCCTTAAAATAGTCAAGAGGAAGTGGTGAAGGTCTGCTGGAATATCTGGTGAGTTTTAGTCTGCCTGAGCTGTTACACTCACACATACACACACTTCTCACACATGCTAATGCATGTTGCTACATTTAGTTGGGAAAGATTGGGGTGAAACAGAGACTGTAAAAACAATCCAGCTTTGGACTTTGTACAAATAAAGTGAGATTTGATTGTGTCTCCAATGGGATGGAGTGCTATCTTAAAGCAAAAAGATGACTCACAGTCTTACTGCAACCTCATAAACCATGGCCAACTCTGACCTGTTGCATAATCTAAACTACATAAAGAAGTGGAGTTAAGGCTGGGAGGAATGCTTTAACTGAGGCTCTGGGATACAGACCTGTAACTGTAGGGCCAGTGGAGGCCTGACAGTCAACAGAAAGTAGCTGCCAGCAGCCCTGAGAGAGGTGACAAAGAGGCTGAGACAAGCAGTGACAGCAAGCACACACTGTTCAGCCCCTACACCAGAGCCATGGCCCGGCAGTGTCACCCTGCATCATCTAACCAGCACTGCCAATTGGGGCTGCTTCAGCTCCATCAACCCCAGCAGAGAGAGGGGAGGGGAGGGGCCGGGTGGAGGTATGAGTGATGTGCTGGCGCAGCACCAGCCTGAAGGCCAAAATATCTGCCCTGGCTGGTACATGTGTGGACATTCGTGTGCGTGCATGTGAGTAGAAGGCCCTGGGCAGGGTTGAGCAATGAGAGACTGCCCAGTGAACCGTGGAAGCAGGCCATTTCACGGCTGAGACTCTGGAGCGTTCGTTGGACATGATGAGATCACCCCAGAAAAAAACACTTACACTCCCACAAGCCTGAACACATGTCTGCTGGAGCCACACGGTGGGAGAAGGAGGACAGGACAGGCGGTCATCGCCAGCAGCAAACACACACATATTTTTGGCTCCAATACGAGCGCAGGTGGTCAGAGTATCGATCACAGGTGTGCTTGTCTGGGGAATAAGTGGGCCTATTGCACAGGTGTGTGTGTGTGTGTGTGTGTGTGTTTGGGAAGATGTCTAAAGTCGATGTGATTGAGCAAGTAAACACCATATGGGAGCAGCGTCATTGGACCAGGACCAAAGCAGTCCACCTACTACAGAGGAAAAACTCGGAGCCTCTGGCCATAACACAGTCAGTCTCCAGCCAGATTCACCACTCAGTACTCCACAATCCTTCCTCCCACTTAAGGCCCGCATCCACCTGCTGCCCTGCAGCTTTCAGAGCGTCTGAATATGAGGACGGTGGCCAACAAGGGAGTGAGGCTGCTCAGCCATCCCTCCTCTTCTCATGGAGTGGGGAAGGACTAGAAGGCTTGTTGGGTTTTAATTAATGCCAATTATGTCGGGGAAGTCATTAATCTTGGCACCCCAGTATTAGCTGATGAAAACAAAACCATTACATTTTCCCTGTGTGAGTGCCAGCAGCTATCATTAAGGAGCCACAGTTGGGAATTGTGTGGGTGTGGACACTGGGTAGGGAGGCAGGGATCTAAATGGCCCCTCATCTTTGGTGTGTGTGTGTGTGTGTGTATATGTCCCTCTCTCTCCCTGTGTAGGCAAACTACATGTTGACATGGCTCCAAAAGAAATTTCCAGCATGTTGTGTGAAAGTTTTAATGTATTGCAAAAAGTAGGAAAGCACACATCGGTTCTTAAATTTAATAGTAGGTGCTTATCTTCATCAATGTGACCTCCTCATAATATGCACATATTATATCTGAAAACATACATAATGCATTAAATGACACTACACATTATGTTTATATCAAGCTAAATATCCAAGATCAGCAAATTGCGCACGTCACTGGCGAATCCCAGAAGACATCCTGTTCACTGAAGTGCACAGTTTCTGATTGGCTGTCACACACAACTGGCTTCTTTTTTTTTTGGGGCTATTTAGGGAACTGGGTGTGTTGTAGGTACACGTCACAAAAACAGGACACAATGAGGGCACGGGGCACTATGGTCAAAGTGATCATGCGTGATGGAGTCGTCACACTTTACAATGCCATTTCAATATGAAACAGATACTTACAAAAGTCCAAGTGATGTCACAAGAAGAAATCACCCAAAGACTAAAATGAAACACAAGCAAATCCTTGCACATGCTTGATCACACACACGACAAACCACACAAACTGTGTCATATGTCATCTTTTGAGCATGCGTGATGCAAGCTGTGGGACAGATGTGAATGAGAGCAGAGACGCCACAGAAAACCAGCAGGAGGAGGAAAAGAGAGTTGAGCCACACTGATGTAAGTCAACAAGAAGAACAGATAAGGGCAGGGAGGTGAAGGAGGAGGAGTAAAGGGAGGGGTGGGGAAGGGGGAAGAATTGATACCTACCCTGCCCTGCTGCTATCTAGCTCCCAGCCTCTGGACTGGCCTGTTCTGGGCTGGGCTCAGCTGTCTCACTGGGGCAGGGCGACCCAGAGCCACATGCCTAAACACAGGGAAGAAGGGAAGGAAGGAAGAGAAAAGGGAGGAGAGGAAAAGTTTGTGGGGGAGTAAAGGAAGGAAGGAAGGAAGGAAGGAAGGAAAATAAAGGGGAGTTAAAAGGAGACAGAGAAGAATAAATCTGAAAGAAGGATTGCAGGATCTGTAAAGACTAGAAGAGCAGACGTAAACAGGAAGCAAAGAGAATAAAGGTGTCAATACTCTGATTGGAGAAATAAGGACACTTGGTGAGCCCACACAGCCGGTCTCTTCTGAGAAACGCATTTGCACATTCACACACACACATACACACACAGCACTCATTTACAGGGGTCTTATTATGAAAGCCTCTGTGGAGTTCGTTCTATTGATCCGCTGCTTTTTTCCCCTCAAACACTTCCGCTTTTTACACCTTGCCCCGTCGAGAGTGGGAGGCTGTTTTTTTTCTGCCTTTCGCTCCATCTTTCCTGTCTTTCTCTTCTGTCTTTGTAACCTTTCCGCTGAACTCACTCACTCTGCGCCGCCACCAATGCGCATTTTTCGGGGTTGTGTGAGGTTTCTGTGTGTTATTCAGGCCCGATGACATTTTCAGCACTGTGAAAGTTCTCCTTTTTTTCAATAATAGCTGGATTGGAGGCATAAAACTAATGTTTCACGCCTCGAGAGCGAGGAGCAAAGAGAGGAGGAGAAAGAAACTTGAAAGAAACAGAATGAGGAAGAGAGAAAAATGGCAGAAAAAAGTACTAAAAGTCTTAGAAGGTCACTCATTCTATGAAAGACGACAGGAGTTTCGCCACCCTCCCTTAAAAATCTCTCTTTATCTTCTCATCTTTCCTCAATTTCTGTCTCTTTTTCGCTCAGATTGAGGTGCTGCTGGTAAAATAAATATTAATTGCCTCTGGAAGAAAAATTAGGGCACTATTCCTCCTCTATCTCACCAAAGATGAGTCTGTCCATGTAGAAGTAGTGATGTATGGACGCTACCTCGCTGGTATTAATAACAGCTTAATGATGTCTCTGACAATTCCACCAGCTAATTTAACGCTGTGTTGACCATGCACACACATACACACACACACACACACACACACACACACACACAGACACTGAGCCACATACTTATGCAGGCACGCTGCTGCTTGTGAAACACACGCTCCATGTGCGCATTCACACATGCACTGATACAAACACACTCACACACTAAGGGACACAACAGCATCGGCCTCCTAATCAGCCAGAGTGATTACCTGGCCCGCCAACACCGCTACACAGGCTATTTATCAGCAGATCTCGGCACACTGTGCAGGTTATAGCAGCATAAGGAGTAAGTTATTAAAAGCACACACACTTGACTTATTCCACAAACCTCTTCTGCCATCCACACACACATGCACACAACTGCACACACACTTACAGCATCTTCCTCTCCACTGCGGCTAGGGCTGCCCTCTGCTTCCCCGAACGAGTCGTCTGTGGGGGGATCTGTGGCGTCGGTGGGGGGGTCACTGACATGGGAGGCGGAGGACTTGGAGGGGGAGCTCTGCCTGGGAGCTGGGGTGGGTGCTGCAGGGCAAGAAAAGCTGAGTCAGGCGCACAGACAGTTATATATATAAAAAACTCAGACAGACACGAATGGATAAGTGCTTACGTGAGTTGGTGGATGGTGTTGTGGAGGTGACTGGTGTCAGATTCATTTGGGAAATGTCAAAGTCGTCACAGTCGTCCGTGTCCTGGGCAGTGCCCACACGGCTGAAGTAAGTGCTGAATGCATCTGAGGTTCCTGCTAAGTTGGGCTGTTCACCCTTCTTTGATGGCATGGCCGGAGGCTTTGCCAGCTGAAAATCCTGAAGGGAGAGGTAAACATTAGTCACATAGAACTACCTAAAACACTGGGCACTTCAACACTTTCTGTTACCGCACAGGTTTTCATAAACTAACCACAGCAGACCCAAATTCCAGCAAGATCACTGAATCAATGTGATCTTGAAGTGAAGTCTTGATGTGAAGATGTTTTGTCAAATCATGTTGAGCTTGTCTCAGTTTTATAAATTTTTGGGCTGTAATGAGATTATAGTAAAATAAATTCCACAAAAACTGAACTAATCCCCATCCTCACGCATTCCCTTCATTGAGGACCAACGGTGCATGTTGTTCCCCATTCCCATCATCAATACTCTATTGTTCTCTAATAAGGGTATATTATGTCCAAAAGAACAATTAATAAGTAATAAGAAGCCAAACACAGGTCTGCCTTGATTGATATTGAATCATTTGCAACTTTGCTGCTAAATTGCAAAAAAAGCTAAAAAGAAATGCACTGTTCAGTTGTCAGTTAACTCATAACTCTAGGTCTGCCCACCTTGAACATCTCCTTGCCTAACTTCTTTGCCCGCTCCCCGTGTTGTGGACTCGACGACGCCGAAGGAGAGGGAGCTGAGGCGCTGGCTCCTGCACCTAAATGGCTCTCGCCGGCTGGAGTCACAGTGGTGACGGGGGCGAGAGTCTGGAACATGGCAGCGGGCAGGGTGCCCACAGGTTGGGCAGGGAGGTAGGCTGTGGGGGGGAAGGCTCCGGCTGCCATTGCTGCCCACTGCTGCTGGGTGGCAGGGAAGATGTTGGCCTGACCCCAGATGAGAGGCTGGCCACCTGGCAGCACTTGGGCTACTGGGCCGAGAGGAGATTGGACCCCGAAGGCCAGTGGTGTTTGGGCTGCAAATGCCTGCTGGGACCAGTGGCCAGGTGGGACTGCTCCCATCGTCACATAACCTGGTGGGGAGCGATGAGAGACGAAACAATTAAAGATAGGCAACAAGAGATGCAGATATTTTTCACAATTTTAATGAAAATGCAACAATGTATGAAAAGAAGAGACAAGTTGAAGTGATTAGAATATCCACAGCGCATTTACTCACCACTGCTTTTCTTCTACACACAAACACACACATACATAATAACCTATGCATCACCAGAGAGTGCTGGCCTACTTCTGCCTGCGGCTAATGTGGTGTCTCTTAATGGTCATGGTGAACTATCGTAATTACCTCTAGAATGAGGCAGAGTCGTTATGAAAAGGCAGAGCACGACACACACTCATTAAAATCACTCAAACTCATCAGTGGAAGCTTATTCTATTACACACTTGCTGGTTTTCACTTTCTGGTCTCCAGTTGTTACCTACAGCAGAGAGAGCTGACATTTAACCTCAGACGGCCCGCAACATTGACATATGCAGATATGATGAGGGAGAGAGCACGTGAGGGAAGAGGAGGGGAGACAGACAGAGGTGAGGAGAGTGGTGTGAAGGGGAGGGGGTGGGAACTATGAAGTGTGAAGTACACCAACACGTAATTTGCAGGAGCAGTGTGCATACTGAGGAGACTCCACAACAATCAGCTCAGCATGGTTTATTACTTTCCCTTGACCGCCACAGTTGCCTCAGCCACAGGTAAATCAGTGGCATCTGAGGCAGCAAGCTAATGATGCATTTCATATTCAACACACAACCAAACACCACCTTTTCTCCCCTTTCCCCTCCCTTCATCTACATTTCAATTCCATTCCATCCCTCTCTCTATTTATCTCGCACTCCCCAATCTCTCTTCTCTATCCTCTGCCTTCAATCTCTGAATCTTCTGACTCTCCAGCTCCCTTTCATCTCCTTTTCTTGACTCTCTCTTCTGTGTTATTTTCCCCTTCACTTGTGGCGGAGGTGTATTTAAGCAGAAAATGAACAAGGTCCTACCTGAGGGCACAGACGCAGGATTGAAGGGAGCAAATAGTTCTGTGGGAGGCTGCAGGCCCTGCGACGGGTCGAGGGTGTTGGCTGGAGAGGCGGGAGTCTGCGCAGGTTGTGATTGGAAGAGGAGGGAAGAAATGACCGTAGAAATACAGTTAGGGTTTTATCAATTAAAACCAGAAACTGTGGATGTGTGACGTCAACTCACCGATGGAGAAGTGATGTCAGGTGGTGTGGACATGTCTCCGAAAATCTCTAATTGGTTGATATTCTGAGAATCAGAGAAGGCGCACACTTGCGGTCAGGCAGGATGGCAGCACTTATTATTAAATACATTATCTTGAAGCAGTTTACATTCCAGTGCAACATGCATCACACACCGCATGCAACACAGAACTAGCTTGGTATATTCGTGGCACCTACCTGAACACTGTGGCCGCAACACAGAGGAGGTAACAGAGAGGTGAGGAAGAGATGGGATAATGAGATGAAATGATTGATTATGATGACATACCTACCTAAGAGTTATCACAATCTTTTGTCATCTGCTCCAGTTCAAGATTCTGGATCTAAAAACAGACTACCACCCCCCACCCTCCACCCTCCACCCTCTACCCCCCACATCCCCCCTCCTGCATCATTACTGTACCGACGTCTTCTTCTGGACAACTCATTAATGTTCTGCTCTTGTAGAAGATGAGCGGTGTGCCTCAGAGGGAATAGCTATCAAAGACGGCATCCTTTCTATTTGATCTGAATTTGTTCTGTATCGTTCTGTTTCCTTTCACAGTCTCCCCGTGATCCTTCTCTTTAGTATCTCCCCCTTTTTCACACATTAATAATATCTTTAGGCCGGTGGCGAGAAGAAGGAAACTATTTTTAGTTGATAAAGGAATTTAAGCCTTGAATACATGGTCAGAGATTTGCATAAATCATGGATGTGGATAATTTCTTTAGAGATAATGAATGTTCTTAGAATATCTTCTCTCTCATACTGTAGGTCACACGTAGACCACAAAGTTCTTTTTACATCTATCAGAAAATGGATCTGTGTGCATGGTTGTTTTTTTTTTATAGTTGAGTCCGGATGGGTTATGTTATGTATTTTACAGAGAGAGGACGGGGCAAGGAAGATGTAATATGGACTATTGTTGCTGCACATTCTGGTGTAGAAGATAACTATCCAAGTTATCCATAACTCACCAAGATGATAAGCTAGATATCTAAGATAGGCAAAATGGTGCAGTTACTATCCACAAGGACTGATAATGTGGTGTCCACGGGATTAAATTCACAAAACTAATTGATAGAAACACTCTTCTTAACCTATATACAATTCCCAGAGTGCTTACTTAACAGTTGCAGCACAGCACATTCTTGTCAATAACACAGGGGCTTTGCTGGCGTTCAAACAGTACAGGAAGTTGAACATCTATAGACTTTCTGTCCGCTTCGTGTTCAGTCTCTTGACACAGTTTGCTGTACACAGGCAGAGGTGGAGTCAGGTTGCCATGACCATCAGGTTGTTATGAAGGGTTTAATAGTTTGCTGTGAGCGGCTTGACTCGGTGCCCCCCCCCCCCCCCCCCCCCCAATTCTCCAACAGACACCCTGACCTTTATGTTCACTCCACACTTCTAGGACCTCCACTTGGTGCTATTGGCGTGAACGCACGGTTGCACATGCGGTGCTCAACTCTACTTCTGCCTCAACCTGGTTACTATGGCAACAGCCAGGTTGCATGTTTTATTCATAAACGGACAGGGGTCAAGAGTTGGGGTGACGTACGACTACAGAGGAACCAAAGTAGTGCAGTGCGGATGAGAACAGGAGACATGAGATCATCTGAGGATAAGCCTAAAGATGCAGTTCATAAAGGTTCTTTATGTATGACGCCTTACCTGAGTCACCATTCCCAGGTCTAAGTCTATCAGATTTGCCTCTGAAGTTTTTCCTTGTTGGAGGGGTTGATCATGAAAATGATGATGTTGTTGTTGATGATGATGATGATGATGGTGGGAGGTGTTTTGCTGTCCGTTCTGCAATTACAACCCCATTGTTAGATGGCAGGAGGGGTGAAAATGTTCTCAAACGCAAACATACAGTATTAGTTGTATTTCATACACTCAGAAGGTGAGACAGGTGAGAGTTAGGTGAAATGAGGCTTCTTTAAGAGGGGAATGTGATGGTTTGCAAGTGTCTCATCACAATACACACTCTTGTATAAACACACACACACACACACACACACACACACACACACACACACACACACACACACACACACAAAGACCAAGGTTGTTCTTTCAAGTCTTTGAGACCAAGTGAAGATTTAAAGAGGTTTAAAGATCATCTCTACCTTTAGTCTAAACTACAGCTCTGAGCTGGGGTTTAAACCCCCTTTGTGTTTCTGTAAAGCCCGCTCCCCTGAGCCAGGAACCGAAGACTGAGACAGACCGACAGGCAGGCAGACGCAGACAGAGGAGCTGGATTAACTAACTGTGATGCTGTGATGTATGTGAGAGGAACATGAGACTATAGGAAAAAATTATCACTCCAGACAGTTGCTCTCTATTGTTACAAGCCACATCTCCATCAAATGTTTGACATATGCATTAATGTTTGTGTATTACATTTGTAAAAAGAACACTTTAAATGACAGGAAACAGCTAAGAGGTATTTATCTTAATGTCTATTATCATCAACAAAATGCATGAGAAAAAACAAACAAATCACCTGATATAACTGACACCTTCCTGCTTCTGAAATACACGAAAAACACATAAAAGAGCCACACTAATGTATTTGCACGTACCTATCCTGACTGACATGACTGTCCAAACAACCTCTAACATTATTTCAGCAACAGCAGACTAATGACAGGCTCTGACAGATGTTTCTCCTGCACTGGCACTAAACCATAATGAATACACTGGGGTTGGTGCATTACAATATTGCTGAGTGTGTTCTTTTCTTTGGATGAAAGTGTGAGGTATGGTCATCATTAGCTGATAATGAAGAACAATAACAGCTTGCCCAATACTAATCAGTTCTTGAAATACATTTTTCTACTGCAGGATTTGTTTTTCTTAATGTCTGGTGTCATAATGATTTATTTCTGATGGAAACACACCTAACAATACATTTAAGGAATATGCCCTGACAGTTGGATTGAAACATACAGCAGCTACCGTGTCACCGCTAAAAATTACAGTCAGCTGATGCACATTCCTCTGTCTCTCTCTGTCCATCCCTCTCTTTCTCTCTCTCTCTCTCTTGCCCTGCCAATTATACCTCTGTGCCCATCATACGCTCTTGCCATCTCTTTGCCCAGCCCTTTATCTTTATCAGTACAGCCGCCACCAATCAATTAGCCATCTCGGGGGAAACAGTAATTACCTGTGCACATGTGTTCTGCATACAATTAACGCAGCCCCTTTAATTAACGCCACCTTGCTGATCCCCTTGCTCCCCTCCCCCATATGACCGATCACGCCGACAACGCTGCTGAACCGTCACATGCAAACACAAACACAATGTGACACAGACTCACAACTCTGAGCAAAATACAACCAGGTTATAGTCGTGTTTCTATCTTTCATTTATTTGCTCAGTCAGCTTTCTCTCTCTCTATAACACTCACACCAAAGCCAACACAATCACACCGGCTATTTTTAAAGTAGCCTTTATTTAAACCCAATAAGCCATCACATCATATCATATCATGCTAATCCAGGGTTTGAAGAGACTTGATGTGCTTGGCTTGTTGGTAATATGCTGACCTCTACATGTGGACTCTGAGGTAGCGAGGCGTCTGTTGATTCAACACTCTCAGTTCTTACAGGGTCAAGGGCTCAGTAGATTGAAATGGCCTCGTGTGTGTCCATGTCTGTGTGTGTGTATGTGTGTGTGTGTGTGTGTGTGTGTTTTATTGATTTGTCATCGTTTAAGAAGGTGACAGAGTAAATAACAGAAGAGATTGCTTTAGACAGGAGGTCGCGTTTCTGCCACTGGTATCATTTCATCAGCCGTGTAGTGTATACACACGGAGACCGCATGATCTCCACTAATGCCACTGTTCTCTATCAATCCTCTCCTGCCAATGAAATGAACTGTAAATCCACTATAAATAGGAATGGTTAGAAAACTTATGTTGCCACTGGTCACCTCGCAATCAGTGATGTAAGAACAGGTGTTATCGCAGCTTTCATACCATGTTGGCAAGTATGGAAGAAGTCGAAAACATACAATGTTCACGTAGTATTTCAATATTGTTACATCCAATGTAATCCATGTTGTCACTCCACATAAACAGTAATGCTGCCTAATTTTGTGTATTACATATACAGTGTATACCTCCAACAACATTGGATCTAATTTATATTCTACTGTAAATGGCAGTAGAATATAAATTCAAACAAGAAATTTTCCACTTCCACAGCCGCTCACATTTACAATACAATGTGAACACAGCATTTTGACTGCTGATGGAAGAGACCTGCTGTGACATCACTGACATGCTTGAAAGATTCAACCCACAGAGAGCAGCACAGCAGCGGTTTTCAGCCCTCTTCGAGTCAGGATTTATGTTACAATTAAATAAAAATGATCCTCGAATTACAATACAAGCTGTCTGCTACAAAAAGAATTTCTTACATTTCTGTAATCCATTTATATTTCTCTGATCCAGGGTTGTATTTACTCCCTCTGACTGACTGGTAAGCAGAAAAGATTTGAATTCGCCAAATTTAAACCAGAATGGACGACTCGTCCAATTGGTTGCACAATAAGACAGAAATACTGTGTTTGTTCACGTTCAGACACCTGCCAACACAAAGGCAATCGAAATAGCAGCATGTGTTGTGGGTTGGGTGAGGAGAGAACAGAAATACGATGGTGCCTGTAAGCTTCTTACCAAAGCCGGGGATAATAAGCAGCCAGAAAACTGCAAGCCTGATTCCCAGCCTACCAAAATTCTTAGAGCGGGATTCTGACTGCCAGTAGTGACGTGGAGGAGTCCAGTTTAGCGGGTTTAAGGATAAAAGCCCGTCTGCAGCAGATTACACATAGAGATGGTAGGCTTTGACTGGACTGAGGGGAATACCGGACTTCAGGATAGCAACATGGAATATGGTGTTGAAATCCATTATGCAAACACATCCACATAAACTCTTACAACCTGACATCAACACAGAGACACACAACAGCAGCCTGGTTATTGTGACTGTGGAGATTTTAGCAGATTAAATCAGGCAGCAATATAACTAGCACCTTTATAGGCAGATAAAGAGCAGTTGAGTTATAGTGCAGCCTGACAGTGGTCAAGGTCATCTTTCATTATAACCACTGGCAGCAGGAGCCAATAACTGATGCTTAAGACATACCACACACACACACACAGACACACACACACAGACACACACAGACACACACACACACACACACACACACACACACACACACACACACACGTACCATACATTCACACACAAATTGTGATATAGATTTTCAGTGTAACTTATATGCATGAACAGGTTGAGAAACGTCCTGAGATATGAATTCAAAAATATGAGATCATGCACATTTATAGTCAGGCGTATATATTTTACATCCATGGGAGAAAGATATGACAGTGACAAAACGTGTGTTCCACGCAATCTGGGATAAGGTCATGCAGGTTTATACTGGATTCACCACTGGCAAACCACAGCCAGGCATGCTTCACTGAGCAAACTGACATGACACAAGCATTCTCTCTCACACACACACACAAAGTATCCAAGTTAACCATAAGGAGCAGGCACCACGGGGCACAAGGAGATAGGCACTAGCCACAACAGCTACAGCACAAGCAGAAGAGCAGCACAGCACACCGCACAAGGCACTGGGTCCCAGCAAACCTCTCAGGGAAAAAAAAAACCCCACAGACACACTGGATCATTGTGTGGAAGGTAAATATGTTACGAGGAAGTAAGCATCACTGCGAATTCACGAGGCTCTAAAAGGAGACGCTATCCAAGGAAAAGGCTTTGCACTGAGAAGAATCAAGTAATGGTGGGACATCTGAGAGGTTTGTCTGAGAAGGGGAGGCAGGCTGGGGGGGCGGGTGGGGGAATAGTGGGACACTGGCAAACACACGGTCACTCACTGGGTGTCGCTTTGGGACGTCATAGACCCCTTCCTTCTGCTGACTGGTGGGAACCTACACAATTGGCCAATAGAGCCAGAGAACAGCCAAGAGAGCCTGTTACCTCTGGATTTATCAAACAATGAAACAGTCTCAACACATCACTGTTACAGCACTGCGACACACTGGAGGCCAACATAAAACCCTGGAACCTGGCTGCTCAGGAATCAAATCAATCACTAGTAGAAAGAGAGTGCGTGCGTGTGTGTGTGTGTGTGTGTGTGTGCTCGCTGTCATAATCAGAATTAAAATCTGTGGAGTGAGAACTCATCTACTAGGCTAATCAGTAGACTATCGGCCTGCGGTGATGGTCTCTCTCTCTCTCTCTTTCTGTCTTTCTCTCGCTTTCTCGCTAATAAAGAATGGATAAGGCTGCTTATCACACCACAGACATGTAATAACTCAGATTGTCACACACATGGAGACATGTAATATCTCTATGTCACACAGGGAGATAGATTTGACAGTGTGTGCAATGAGAAGAAACAATGGGCCCTGATAGTAAAATGCTGATATGTATCAATCCTGGAATTCCTATAGTTTTTTTTTTTTTTTTTTTACTACTATGTGTTTGAAACACATGGTGACACAATGTCTGAAGTAAAGTTATATTCTTCCTTAGCTGAATGTGTCCTAATCAGACCGTGTGGTGAATGAAAAATAGCACTGATGAAGAACGTGGATATCTATCTAGCACAGCCTGTCCCATTCTTTCTCCTCCTCTCATTGCTTTTGTTTACTTCTTTCACATGTTTATTTCCAGAAGCTTCCATCTTTATTCATACATTAGTTCCTCTGTGGCTGGAGGCTGGCTGAGGCTCACGTTTCTTACGCCTGATATGTGTGGGGGTTTGTTTGTATGTGTATGTGTATGTGTATGTGTGTGTGAGCGCGTTTTTTTTTTCTTCTTTCAGTTTGTGTATGTGTTTGTGCACGTGCCACCGCTTCGTCTATTTTCAATCCATTTTATTTAAAGATCAAACGAGAGGCTGGTGATTAATCTTTCTTTCCCCCCCCGCTTTCTTTCATCTCCTCAGGAAAAGAGGGAGGGGAGAAAGAGAGGAGGGGTCTGCCTTCCACACAGGCAGGAATAACCTCCACATCCCCTCCACACACACACACCGTACCCTCCCCCCTCTTCATCCCTTGGAGGTCTACCCACGCCTCTGAGGAGCGCACCCAGAGAAAGGCTTGTCTCCCTGGGGTAGCTAGCTTTAGCAATCAGGGCCCTCTAGAGAGAGCGTTGGCTGGTTGTTCGCCTCTGATTCTTATAGTCTTTTATTTCCTGTATCTACATTTTTATGAGTTAAAAAAAAAGAAGTTTTAGGAGCAAACCACAGCATAATTATCCCACAGCTAGCATTTATTAGCCAACCAATTTAAATGCTTTGCTGGTAGCCTCACCACAGTGTGTATAGTTTACAACCGACTACAAGATGATGAAGATGTAAACCGAGACACAAGCGAAAAAAGTCGAGCTTGTGGAGTACCTGATAAATGCTCTCTTCTGATTGGTCGCGGATGGGTTCGTGTCCCGCCTCAAACACAATGTACTACAACATCAGCAGCAGAGGGAAGACAGGAAAAAGAAGTAAGAGAGAAATTGGAAGATAAAGAAAGTGGTGAAATTGCAGAGGTGATTAGTCAAACAGCATTGTCAATAGGTTCTCATTAAAAAAAAAAAAAAAAAGAGGCAGTTGAAGAAAAGATTGGGGCTCAAACATGGAGGGGGGTTTTTAAAGCAGACAGAAATTCACAGCAGCTGAGAAAACGAACAGATCATCTGGCTAATCGGGCACCCTAACTGGCATACATGCACACAGACACACGGTTACGGACCGATGAAGAATGATGTCTCCCCGTATAGACATCTGCCTCACTGTCACCAAACAAGGGGGCTGTCTCCCCACAGTGCACACAGAGAGGAGCAAGCTGAACTAGAATGCAGCAGGTGAAAGCAGCGGTGTGATTGGTCAGGAAGTTACCTGGTAGACTGGGTCCTCCAGATCCTCCTCCAGTATTGTCTGCAGATGAGCGGCGGCAGGAAAAAAAAAAAAAGAGGGAGAGATCAAACAGGGAGGGAAAGAAGAACGGAGGGGAGAAGACAGAAGAGAGGGAAGAAGTGCAGAGTTAAGCCGGTGGAGTAGAAAGAGTAGGCGGAGAGCACAGCAAGACTTAGCAGCTTCCCAGCATTCAGATAATCGTTTGGTAATCATAAGAGAGAGAGAGACACACAGACAAAGAGATAAAGAGAAATTAAACAGAAGAGATGTAGAGAAGACAGAACAGAGGAAGGTGAAATAAGCACAATGGGCAGATGGTGCCATTGATGAAACCTGAAAATGGGTGCTCCTTATGTTTTTCGCTTGCTTTGATGGGTTTTTTTTTTAAGTCTTACTTGACTCTACTGTCAAGAGTCTCTCAGATGAAGCTTATTATACTTACAGCAGATGATTAAGGTAAGGGTGAAAATGGGCAAAAACTGATAAGAGAGAGCTGGTAAGTGTACCTGGTAGACCGCCTGCTCACACTGCTTGTCTTTCTGGGCCTTCTTCTCCATCTCCTCTCGCTGCTTTATCTCATAGATGAGCTGGAACAGGTCCCGCAGGTCCAGAATCACAGGCTCAGCCTAGGAAGACAAAGACACATTATCCACCCATTAACATGCTGCCATAGCAGAGGGCATGACAGAGTGCTCCAGCAAAAAAAACCCAAAAAAGTCTGAACTGCAATGCAACTAACAGAGTATTTTGTATCGTTTACCTCACAATCGTAAAATGACTGCTGCTTTGTCTTGTCCAATATTTTGGCAGCTGATAAGCTTTCAAACTCAGGGAGATATTACTCAAACTAGATATCCTTAATAATATTTTATTTCCTCACTTGGCAATGAACCTCAGACGTCCGACTGATAAGACAGATTGAATCAGAGATACCTGAATGTGTTGTAGACAACTGGTTATGGAAATGCCACTCGGCTACAAGCCTGAAATCATTTCAAACACCAAAGGGATGTTTTTGTCCAAACAGCATGCTTCATTTGTGAATTTTGGCTTGTGGGAATGTGTCAGTGTTGAATGTTTGTCCAGAATTGTGAGTGATTTTGTTTTCTGCGCTCCTGTAATTGGTTTAACACTGATCAATCCTTGCAGTGTTAGTGTATCATTTGTATATTGGCTTAATAAATGGTGCCTCTGCTGTGATTGGGATTTTAAAACCAGGCTAAGGCAAAAAACCCTGCACACACAAAGACACACTAGTCAGGCAATCACTACATTACTCTATTCCAGACAGTGACGAGTAACAGTGAGTGATACTAGCCTGTTGTCTTTACCTCGTACCGCCTCTCTTGTCAGGGAAGCAGAAGTACTGACAACAAACCAGTAAGATGACTCACAAACTTATAACTACTGTCACGGCACAACAAAAAAAGATTTGTATAGTACAACAGTGTTTCAGACCTAATTATTGCCTGCAGCTATGTGAAGTGTACCCAGAGTTCACAGACTGAGCGCTGCCTTGCATAAGTCGCTCTACTTTAGTGTTATCTTTCTTCAAGATGTTCTCAGCCGCACATTGCTCATGACAGAGACGCTTGGGTAAACGCTGGCTCCTGCTGAGCCAACAGAGAAACATATTGTCACTCTGTCAGAGTCAGATCATCTTTGCTTTCACAATACATACTCTATTCTCTATCTTTTTTCTCGTTTTTTTTTCTTATTCCTCCACCTCGACTAAAGTTTGGAGGTAAGAGAGGACACAAAGAGCTGAGACAAGCATTGAATTTTTAGGATTGTAAAAGTAGAATGCTTGGAGGATGATCTACGGTGTGTGGCCAGCTGATAGGACCATAGAGATAAGTTAACCTCAGCACTCTTGATTCAGGTGACTAATTCAAAGCCAATGGCAACAATGACAAATGCTTTTTAACAAAAAGTAGTAATAGAGGCTTTTACTGCAGGTACAATGTTCTGATAAAATCTGCACAGATCAGGATTTCTGGGTGGGGGAAGACTCTCCTGTCTCCCTGGATTTTAATGCTACAGATACAGAAATTCCCTAACCTGCCTCATCTAAATCAGGTTCAGGTGGTGATTTCCTACAATTCCTCAAATGCCTTTTGACCTGCCACTGAAATAAAACATCCAGTACTGTGAGTATCTGGGAAAAAAAAGTGATGGTCACATTGGACTGGTTATCCAAGGTAAAAATGAGCTGTCAAACAACAACAACTAGACATATACAATGCACCTGCACAAAACAGTCCTTTTCTACACAATGACTCCGCCAACCAGTGACGTTGTAGTTTACATTCACATCTGTCCAGACTTATACATTTATAGTGAAGGCTTTGAAAGAATTTAATAAAAGGTATACACTGTATTTTCAATGTATGTGTTAAACTTGGGCCAATAAAGCTGATTCAGTATCTGACTAAATGTGAAATGAGTTATAATGTTGAATAATGACCAGAAAAGTGTTTTTAAAGATCATTATGATGTCACAGTGAAGTTGACCTTTGACCTTTTGGATATAAAATGTCATCACTTCATTATTTTATCCTATTAGACTTTTGTGTAAAACTTAGTCATAAATAGTGTTTGAATTGTTGAATTATGGCCTAAAATGGGCATAGTGACCTTTGACCTTTGACCACCAATATCTTATCAGTTCATCCTTGAGTCCAAGTGGGTGCATGTGCCAAATTTGAAGAAATGCCCTCAAGGTGTTCCTGAGATATTGCATCAACAAGCATGGATGGACAATCCAAAAGTATAACGCCTCCAGCCTCAGCTGTTGCCGGCACAGAGGCAAAATAAAACATGATTTTCTTGTGCTGAGGCTTTGAGTTGAATAGTTAGCCAATTACTTTTGAATGTACTCCTAAACTGGGCTGTTCGGAACAACCTTAATGACGACAGAGACACTTCGTTAATTCACATCAAAGCGGTTACGTTCCAATTACAGCCTCAGCTATAAGGTCTCTGCTTTCATCCCCCTCATTGTCTGTTCCACAACTAATAGTCTGAGTGCAAGCAAAGTCTACAATGTTCAAATCTGAAAATGGGAGTAAAATATAATTGCAAACTTTTCTCAGGTGTTTATCTTTTCTTTCTTTTTTTGTTGGTATTTTTGGATAGTGGGCAGTGACGTGGCGCACAGGAAACATGTAACAAAGGTCCCTGTGATATTGTGTGGTATGCCAGTAACAATTCAACTACTGGGATACTCTGTAAACGACAGCTCAGTTGACTGATGAGAACTTGGCCTGTGCTACACTGTTCTGCAGGGAAGCATTTGGTGAGAAACAAGTGTGGCTGGTGTATATGTTGAGTACAGCCTGTTGTTTGTGTGTGTGTGTGTGTGTATCTGTCTAAGTCAAAGAGCCACGGTTCATGGCCCTGGGAGGATGGATATACCATTAGAGCTGGTGACACACACTCAAACCCTCATCGACTCACTATGGGAAATCAATATGGCTACAGAGTGAGCCAGCTGGATCCAGACTAAAAAATCTAAGCACATAGACACGACAACAGCAACAACAATCATAAAAGGTCCAAAAGAGGTGCTCAATATCACATAGAGCATGTTTCTGCAGGACTGGACGTGAGCCCTTTCACACAAAGAAACACACACTCACACAAAACCTGGAGCTCTACAAAGTAAACTGCTGTTTGATGCATGGCACAAAGGGGCATGAGCTTGTGTTCAAGGGTCCTTATCTAAATGTCAAGAGGTCCATCCTATTGAAAAGGCTCCTGTGAAACAAACATTAACCTACACACAACAGGTGCCTGGTATAACATGAGTGAAAACATGAAAAAACTTGCTAAGCACTATATTAACCTATATCACACTCATATTTATTTTTTCTTTTATGTATTTTATTGTGCTTTGGACCCCCATAAGTTGGGTCCTTAATAAAGTCTGAATTGAAATGTACAGCACACACACACACACACACACACACACACAGTTTCCTTCAGACAGACACTGACCGACTGTGCAGTCTTGATAGCTACGAAGCGGTGGTTCCCTTCCTTCCCGCATACGTAGCCAAAGGCTCTGTGGTCCGTGATGTCCTTGGCAATGTAGGAGATCTCGTGGACCGCATGGTGGTGTTGGAGGACCTGAAGGAGACCATGACATAGGATGTTTAATAACTCATGCACATACAGTAAAAAAAAACACTACATTATAGTTATTTTTATTCAAATATTAGGACAATTTTCTTGTGAAACTTTTTCATGAATTTTCAGCATATCCATAATGCATAATTAGAAATTAATGAATATAAATATAACAAAACACAATTAAACTTGGTAGAACACCTTTCTCAACTTTGATGCACATTCTTTGGTGCCAGTAAAGCACTTAATGAAAATAATGTTTTGCAAATCATACTTTGTGGATTCATTTTTATTAAATTAAGTTTCTGAGGAACAAAAGCAAAACATTACATCACAAAATTGGGGACATGACACTTATTCACACACACACACACACACACACACACACACACACACACACACACACACACACACACACACACACACACACACACACACACATACACATACATACAAGTGCAACTGAAGTCCCTGTGACTTTTCCAAAAAATGCAACCTGTTGGAAGCTAAAGTCACATGCACACTCCCCCCTGGTGTACACACAGAAACAAACACTCTCACACAGAGGTCTTGTATCCTCTATTAAACTGTTTCTAGCTCCCCTGCCCTCTCTAGTTTAGCCTGGGTGAGGAGTGCCAAGCTGGCATTGCCCGTGGCAGATGGCACTGTTTTTCCTGAGGACAGAGGGGGGATCAGTGACAATCACAGCTCGGCAAGCTGTCGACTTGATCACTTCATCTGTGCCCTCACTCACAACACACACAAACAAACACACTCTCACACACACACACACACACACACACACACACATTTACAATGTAATATGCAATAGCCTCTGTGTTAAGTCACACTAAATGTCTGCTTTGTTGTTATTGTCAGTGCCAGCTGCATGCTGGGAGCAGAGACACACAGTCAACATAATGACCTAGTAGCCCTTGAGTGCATGCTAGGGGTTGGAGCATTATACATCAGAGGCTAAACACACACATCTGCTTTCTTTGTAGCTCCTCTAAAAGGAAGTCATGGCAGCGTAGAGTGACATCAACTTAATATGGGGGCACTGGAACACACACACACACACACACACACACACACACACACACACACACACACACACACACACACACACACACACACACACACACACACACAGCAGAAATAGATAATCATTGTGTGAGTCATGGCTTCTAAATTTAATAATTAGAGTAATTATCATTATTATCACCTCTGATTGACCTGAAATGACAGCTAAGGCGTTACAGACACGCGCACAAATCACACACACCACACCAGCACACACAGCTCATTTGCAGAGGTTATTGAATTATCTCTGGGTGGGTGGTGAGGTGACAAAGAGGAACTCTGATTCAAAGACAACAGTGAATAAGACGACTGCATAAATTCAATTGCTTTATCTTATCATGGTAGCAAGTATAGCTTGCAGAGTAGAAACAGAGTACATATACAGACAGTCAGTGGCTACTTTGTCGGGTGTCCAGTGCTGAAAAAGCCCTCCACAGGTGGTCACATCACAATCAACCTATTTCCCATTTTAATGAGCTTAGTTTGGTTGACATCTTCACACACTCACAAATCTTAATACTGTTTAGAAATTATGAAAGAGGCACAAAGAACTGGATCAATGCCATGATGGGATGAATCAGCTCATTTTCATCAATGGTCATGCATGTTTAACTGGTACTGGTACTGATGCTACTGGCTGTGTATGATACTAATTTATCCTGGCCTCTTATCAACATAATTGAAAAAGCATGATTACTGCCAATATTAAAATGATAATGAAACCTCCAATGACAAATCAGTGTAGTCTGAAGAACAACCCTGTCTTATTAATAATGAAACTGAGACTTTGCAATTTGGTTTTCAATCTGGCAGGCAACACACTGAATAAAGTTCAATGTAAAAATGCATATTTGTCTTTCTAATGTTATTGTGTCGCATACACATGTGACAAATTTGAGTGTGATTGTGATTTAATTGTATTATTGTCAAACCTGGAGTTTGGCAGCCTCCTGTCCAGTTTTGGTGATTACATGATAAGTACAATCTTTTTACTGTTGTATGTATTGTTCCATTTCCTTAAAGGTTCTACTGTGAACTATTGGTGTACTGAGTTGTTCTTTTGCATACTTAAAGCTAAAACAAATCCTCCAATCTCTCATCTATGAGACAGTTTTGGCAACAAGAGTGTGACTGACTGCTGTTTCTTTCAAAACCATTTTAAAATATTTTTGTTACATCATTCTTTGCAGAGTTTGGACAGAACAATGAGATGAACTCCCAGGAGGAGGTCCGCTCCTAGAGCCCACACGTCTGGCAGCAACAACTATCACATGTCGCTCAAAGTTGCCTAAATAGATGCACCCTCAGGGGAAGTGAATTGTTTGCAAAAACAGGTGGTTGCATTAAAAAGTCGATACTGACTGTGTCTCTGTCTCTCCAGCATTGTTGATATGCACCGCTAGTGTCTCTCTCACAATCTCACACACACGGTGTCAGTGTCTCAGAGGGACTGTGGGCAGAATGCCCTTCAGCAGTTGCTGGCCAGTGAACCAAGATATTCCCCGTTATGCTGGGAGTGAGGAAGGAGAAGGAGCAGCAGCAGGATACTGAGTCTCTCTCCTCCTTGCACTTCACATCTCCCTCCTGGAGGGGAAACAACATTAGAGAGCCTGCGGTGGCTGTCCAGTCTCCAGCCAATAGGACAGGACTGAGATTAGCAGTTAGCTTTGAGGTTTAATTAGTTCTTTGCAAGAGGTAGCACTGCTGTGGTTACTCATACAGAGCTCTCTGTCAGTCACTAACACACACACACACACATGCACCTAAGTTTGTCTGTACCAGTATGTTTATGATTATTAACAGTGTGCACAGTGTAGTTCAGAGAGAACGAGAGAGAGAGAGAGAGAGAGAGAGAGAGAGAGAGAGAGAGAGAGAGCAAGAAAAAGAAAGTTAGAGAGAGAGAGAGTGGAGAAGATACAAACATACACATAATGAAGTTCCTCAAACAAATCTCTTTCTCATGTTTGTTACACACACACACACACACACACACACACACACACACACACACACACACACACACACACACACACACACACACAAACCAATTTATCTGCTTTCTCTCCTTCTCCTTCTCTCATGTGATGGGATCCACAGGGAAACTCTAACACCCCACTAAAACCATGTCCTCACCCTGAGTCTCGCTTCCTGCCTTTCTTGCTATGACACCCTTGAGTCTACCTTTGTCAAACCCCACTTCCTCTTAAGCTAGACCCTCAGTGAATCCTCTCATTCCTCTGTGGTATGCTCTGTTGTTAAACATAAAGTTTAAAAATGATGAAACCCAACCAACAGTAAAAAGCTGCACTTCTCCTCTGTCTTGTTAGCCTTGCTGAAGTTGCATCTCCGTCCATGTGAATAACTTTGCTCCAGGGTCTTTTCTAAATAGCTTTCCTCCATGTTTACTTTTTTTTTGCATAGTCCTCTCTGTTGGCTGAACTGAACTAATTTGATCTTTCTGATTTCATTCTCTGAGGGAGCAGCGGGCCAGCGAGCTCAGCCTTTCGCTCTTGTGAGTTGTTGACCTGATGTGGTGAAGCGGCCCTGATGAGACTGACAAAAAGAGCTGAGGAGGTTGGTGCGAACGTGTGTGTCTGCGTGTGTGTGTGTGTGTGTTGAAGCACAGAGACATAGGCTGACAGAAAGAGAGAGACATGCTGGCCTGCCCTATGTTAGATTAATGTCTCCCTTCTTCTTCTCCTCCATCTCGAGCACCACCTCCTCCATCCTGCACGACCTTCCCTCCTCCAAAAGAGAGACCATCCATCCATTCGTTCACCCATACATCCATCCGCCCATCTGGCTGACTGATGCACAGGAGGGGAATGAGACTGTCAAGATCCCTGAACCTCAGCAGAGTCATTCTCTGTCTCTCTCTCTCTCTCCCTCTCTCCCTCCCTAGCCATTAGGAGTGGTTGAAGGACTGATAGTAAGGACAGCATATCTCTATAGTTAATATTAATGTGCAGAGACAGAGGACAAGGTCTCCCTGTAGAGAGCTTTACTTTGACATATGCTCACTGATTCTACACCTATCCCTCTAACTCTGTTTCATTCTGTCTCTGTCCCTCCCTCCCACCCATCCTCCCTCGATCTGTCTTCTTCCACATCCTCCTTTCCTCTCTCCCTTTCTTCTTTGGCCTTTTCCTCTACACCGTCTCCCCTTTGACTCCACACCTCCCCTATCTATCTCCGGCTCTTTCTCTTTATCCCTCTCCATCTTTTGGTGTAGAGTTTGAGGCGTCAGGACGGGGAGGGAACGAGACAAAGAGAAATGAGGGTTATAAAAAGAGGAATGAAGGATTGGACTGTTGAGGGATGAGTTTGGCTGCATGCAATATGGCTGCCATGTGGGAGGCCACTGGTTACTGTGTCCTGCCTGCCTCATACCTGGCACTTCTGAATTACTGCTGGATACACACGCATACACACACGCACACACACAGCAACATCCAGCTCCTGTCGAGGTGTAAATCTCAGGCTTACCACGTCAGCTACTAAAGCCAGGTGCAGAGCAGCAAGCTTCATTTTCTATTTAAACCAGACTGCAGATTCACAATCAGACTGACTGACAGGCAGACAGAATGAAACAGATAGCTCACATTGCATATTTAGATGATATCACAACAGCAGATGTTAATGCTGTATTATGTTTTCCAGCTGCCAACATAAATAAAAAATATATATATAACATGCACAAAGGACTCTAATAGATTACAATGAGCAAACTGATCCAATCACCTTAATGGACTTTTAAGAAGTTTTTGGGGGTTTTAATGGGACACAAATGTTCCATTATTGACACAAATAGAAGGCAAAATAGGCTGGACAGTGAGGCTTTCCTCCCTGAGTGCTGAGCATCATAGGGAATGTGAGCATTATATTTCTTGCTCAAGGATGCTGTGACAGGTATGGCCAGTTGGGGGATCAAGGCTAGACAATACCTGTCAGAGGATCCTTGAGTAAGAAATTAAAAAAGAAATCACTTCACTCCATTGGTCACTTTCCCTTGAGCTTCGAAAGCACACGTACTGTGCAGCAGCATTTAACGATTTAATTCAATCTTCCATAGATGACAAGTCCCTGACTTAAATGTCAGAGTTTACATTCACTGGGTTTTGTGGGTTTTTTGGTTATTCTAAGATCTAAGAAAAAAGCCTGGCAAACTGATTGAAAGAGGGAACTGTGAAAAAAACAAGGAGGTCTGATAGCAGGTGGACAGCAAAGCCTGCATAGATCAAGTCGTTCAACCAGAAAAGCAGCCGTGTACGATGGACAATGCATAATCCAGGAGTATAATATAAAACCAGTGTTGTGGCTGTTTGCAGGGCAGCAGACAATGGGATAGCCATGTTCTCTCATCTACTGAGGCCTTGTTCTCAGGGTTTCAATTAGGGCCTCCTGATTTCCCCAGGGGCCCCTCCCACTCACGGAGATGCCTCATTAACAGAGGAAACGCACACAGAAATGCTGTATGCAGGCACGCGCACACATACACACAAACAAACAAATATATGCACACACACACACACACACACACAAAAAAAATGCACACACACACACAAATTTTCTTCTGAACCTACCCCTGACTTCTCATCAAAGATCTTGATCCCTCCAAAGGAAACAGTCAGAAACACTTTCTGTTTGTGTTCTCCTTTAGACCTCGCCGCTGCAGCTATACCCTGCGGACAGGAAGACACACACACACAAACACATACACACACACACACACAGAAACAGAAATGTATTCAAAAAGCAAAGTTAGCAGAAGGAAATGTAAAGTGTATTGTATCTTCCGGCAAGGTTAAGTCTGTTACGACCCACCTTGCTCTCTAGAAAACATGGTGTCATTCAATTGTATAGTAATCTTTTACTTGACAATACATATACATATGATGATATCTCTACAACATGACATGATGGCATCGTTGGAAAACCAGCTAACAAATAATCAAATAATCAATAATCAATTTCTACGCCGTAACAGTATACATAAAATAATCAGAGGTGTGCTTATGATGGATATTAACAATTATGACTTGGACAAAACTTTTGGTGCCAGTAGTAATATTTGGTAGATATTAATTTATTCAATACCTGGTACACCAAAAGCATAAACAATAATTTGTGATTAATGGATGAGGAAGAAAACTGGTTAGCAAGTAGGTTTTTTGACTTCATTTACATTAACACAAATATTTTCCATACTAAAAAATATCCACTACACTACATAACAAATGTCATGCAGCAATTTGACAAAATGACAGAGATCAGATATGACTGAAGAAGTGAACAAGGCAGGTACAGCAAGAAGGTAAATTGCAACATGACAACATAACTGCCACCTGCAAATATCATCGCATATTGATGATTTATAACTCTTAGTGTATCGAAGTGTGGATTTTCCCGCTTTACGTTGATCTCGACTCCATTTGCATACGTGAGTCAGAAAAGGAGAGGAAAAGAGGGGAGCGAGATCAGAGGATTGAGAGAGCCGTGGTAGCAGAGGGGAGGAGCGGTTGGAAAGAAGAGGTGGAGAGATCAGAGAAAAAGAGTTGATGGATTTCCTGTCTGAATAAATGAGGAGGAGGGAAGCTGTTTGATCAATGAGCTGTCTATCCTCTCCTCACCTTTCTACACCTCAGCTGGATAGAGTTTTCACTACACATAAATAAAACGTAAACCTCATTTTGCCAATTTAAATACAGTATCTCCTGTAGAAACTGGATCCAATGGACAAGGACGATTAATAATGAAGAAGACGCACGCCACACTGACTGTATTTTCAGACTTTTTCAACATACACTCGAACAGCTAAATCTAGGCTATGTATAAAGTCTGTTATGTAAATATGTTTTCCATATGCGTCCTAGAATAACATATTTCACGCGATCAGCTTGTTCATTAGGGCAGTTATTTATAAATGAATAAAAAATGGCCTATTTTTCTTCATCTTTATCCTCTCTCATCTCTCTCTCTCACCTATCATCCAAATTATTATCCTCCTATATGCCTTCTCTTCTCTGCTAACTGCCCCATCTGTCTCCCTCTCCCTCTAATTGTTCCTGTCCTTGCAAATGAGACATTCACCCCAATCCCCTTCTCATCCATATGGCTAACCTCCTCACTTCCCCCTGCACTGATCATTGTCGCCCCTGTAAATTACAACAGCCCTATTTTTTTAAATCCGTATCCTTCCACACCCTTTGCTACAAACTATACATGCATGCACGTACACACACGCTCAGTTATGCTGTGATGTACGATACTTGAAGTGTAGAATATGCATGAAGTTAGAGAACTATTTATGGACCGACAACTGTGTTGGCTATTGATGTTCAGCGGCTTTTGTGAATCTGTGGAAGTTAATGCGGCTCTAGGCAATTATTTTACATCATTTCTGGGTGTTCAAGTCTATTTTGCACATCTAACATGCGAAGATGCACGGCGTAAAATAAATGAGCAAGCAAAATTTTAATTTAAGACACATCGGCAAAGAAAAAAAAAAAGAGGAGAGAGAGAGAGACTTTCTTTACCTTGAGCTTCATCATTGAGTCCTGGCAGAGTTTGTCTCCACGGGCTGCGGTGACCTCATCCAGGCCGATGAGCTTGGCCTTGTAGCGGACGCCATCGCCCTTAAAACGCCTGATGAGAGCCGCCTCGCTGCGATCCTGCCCTGCAGACAAACACACACACACACACACACACATAAACGCTAGAGTCCACAGTACATCTTCCAGTCAAGGACCTCCATCTACCTCAGACCAGTGCTATTACCTTGGGATCATCAATCACTTAGACCACAAAAGACTTCAACACTAATCTAACAAAAAAAAAGGGAAAAAAAACCCAACAACCATAGCACAGGTCAAAGCTACTGATGTTAGCAACATCTTGTAATGTATCAGATCAGAGGTATGCATGCATTGAACTGTGGTATTATATGAATGGCACTAGTCAATACACTCAGACACATGAATCAATGTAGTTCACCAGGATTAGAGTTCAAACTGTGACTGCTCTCCTCTCTGGCCATTTCTCCTGCAAAATAATGGCGTGACATTTTGCTCTTATCTCCCCCTGTCTCCCCCCCCCCCTCCTTCCTCTCTACTCACCCTCTATTGTGTGTGAGATTGTCAGCATTGTGCGCACGCATTGGTGAGTGTCGGCGAAGTCGTCGCGTGTTGACCTTGCTCTTGTCCAGGAAGTCTCTATGTTATCTCCTGAAGTGACTACCTCGCTCCTCCTCACACACAATACAGAGCGGAGGGAGAGAATAGGCGAAACTTGCCTCGTCTTTGTGTTGTACTCTCCTCCACCTTTCGTCCAATTCAGTTTCTCTATCTCTGACCTGCAGTGCGCAAACATTTCATCATCAAATATTGTATAGAGGGGCACGCTCCTGCATCTGTGTGTGTGTCTCTGCATTGTGTTTCTCTCAGCGTGTATACGTGAGTGAAAGACTGCGAGAGCGATAGTGAGAGGGAGAGGCATAATGATAATGCAGCATATTCAGATAATATATTGAGGCATTAGTTCTGTACTCTATAACAGCGTGACTCTTGGAAGGTCATAGCCGGAGTGATGGAGAGGTCCCACTCCTCCTTTCGTCGTTCTTTCACACTCCCTCCATTCACACAGAGTCCCAACAGCATTGCAGTATACTACAAAATGAGCCCTTTAACCACAGGAGAGCATCATGTTATATGGCACTTTTGAATCATCTTAGTCCAACCCTAATCTCTCACCTCCCCCGGCTTTTGTCTGCTGGCCCGTACACACACAAACACACAAACACACACACACACACACACACAAACATGCCCGTTTTTTAAATGGTTCATTTGCATCTCCTGAATTGAATCATATTTACACAGGATTTTTAGAGGTTGGACAATGTTTAAGGACGTTTAAAGCTACAAAAGGCCTCATTAACAGAGAATAAAGAGGATTCTCACGGTTGGTTGTTTGGGTGAGCCCTTGCGGTAATAGCACTGACTTATTAAAAAACTTCAAAAAGCAAGTCTTAAAAATCCAAGCCTGCTAGAGATCATATTTGTAATAATTCATTTGTCAGTGAATCCTTGTCCCATGTGAGGGGAAAAAATGGGAACACTGTCTCAAAGAGAAAAACACTTCACTCTGTTTCCCATTGATAAAAACTAACACACACACACATACTCCAACATGACGTGAATGAGCTCATCCCTCTGAATCACTGAACAGACACACACACACACTCAGTCACAGTCCTACTTGGGGTAAATCACGATTGTCTGCCTCAAAGTCTTTGGAGACTGAAGTGCTGCAGAACATCTGTCCTTATTTTGGAGAGAGAGCGAGAGAGAACAGCGTCGCCGCTCTCTATTGTGTCACGTCTCAGTTGGGCTGAGATTAGAGTAAGTGATTAAACCACCCGAGGATTGTTCTGTTCAACATGGAGACGTTTGAAGACATTTAAATATTGCCTTCATTAAACTTGAAACAGTCCCGTGAAATGTGCATACAGGCGAGTACACACATTAAAAAAAAAAAAAAAAAGCGAGTTAAGAGCAACAATCAACAGTTATGATGACACCCGCCACCCCACCTGCTTCCCTTTACATCAATACATTAAACATGAAACTGCTGCGAGTTTAAAAAACCTACTCATATTTCTTTCACATCCAAACATGAGCTGTCAGGAGACACGACTGCTTTAAATCTCTTTAACTGCTTGTGAAAAACAAACAAGGAAATTTTGATTTGATTTGCAGGATGAAGTTTAAGTTGACAAATGGTGTTCTCATGTATCTACAAACCAATGCTGGGCTATGTTGCAGCCAAAAAATATACTTGTGAATTGAAAGTCATCAGCTTTAAAGAGGGAAAAAAAGGATGAAATGAAATGCTTTAAATTGTACAAATGAATCAGCTATGCTCCTTTAATTATGGAAAACTGAAAAGGGTTTTAAATATTTCTTTCTATTTCGCTTAAATGATGTAATTTGATTTGAATTTTTATGCACTAGTGTGAAGATTCATTTCTTCTTAATAAATCATCTGTGCTGCACAGGACTTCCTCTGTGTGTATGCGTGTGAGTGTTAAATAACACTGCATGTGTCCAGCTGTTTTTGTCTCTCTGGAACAGCGGTTTTCATTTGAGTTTGACATTTGAGACCTGCTCCCTCCATCTGCATCCATCACCATTACTGCTGCTATACTTAGCACACCGGGAGAGAGACAGAGAAACAGAGACAGAGAGAGAGAAGGCGAGAAAGGCCAAGAGGGGAAGAAAGAGAGGTTTATATTATTACCTTTTGGAAGCATGTTCAATGAAAGACCTCCCTGTGAGTGTGTGTGTGTGTGTGTGTGTGCTTCTGTGTGTGTGTACGCCAGCAGGGGAAGCATTCAGTCTGCTTTAATTAAATGTCCACAATTGCTGTGACCCTGCTGAGCTTCCAAACAACTAATGAAAGAATCTTCCATTTCATCTGTTGTGCCTACTCTACACACACACACACACACACACACACACACACACACACAAACATACACACACACACACTTAACATCTCTCTCTAAAATTTGGAAACTCAACCATGTGCAAACTCATGTTTACACACATCCTACTAACCATACCATAACACTAATGAAAGAATCTTCAAGTGCATTAGTAAAGGTTGCTCCACAGGTGAACACACACACACACAAGTACACACACACACACACTCTTTTACACCAAACAGTATACTCTAGGGCTAAAAAGTGAAGCCAATGTGGACGTTTCCAAAACTGCAGGTCCTCTAATGGCCACTTGAGGCTGGCCCCCAAAAAGGATGAGTTAATCCACATAGACCCCCCATGTTAAAACGACAACTGTACAGGGATGAATTTTTGCTGGTTTGAGTGACAGGTGGGTGCCACTTCAACTGTGACAACATTGGCTTGGTAAAGTAATGGCATGAATGGTATTAAGCCTGTTTTTCACTAGCGAAAATTAACATTAGCATGATCACAGTTACCCACAGACTAAATGCATCGTGCTGACAAATAGAGCGGCTAGCGTTAGGATCAGCTCCACCCTCTCATCCAAATATAGTCACCTCTTGCACCAAATATCCAAGATGGCAACGGTCAAAATGCAAAGTTGAGGCTTCAAAATAAGAGTCCACAAATCAATATACATAATGGTGGCTACATTCATAATACAGTCTGAAATCTTTACACACATTCACACATACAAACTGAACTCACACCTGTACAATCTTGCACCATAATGAACACCAGTGTCTTAATATCTTGATTTAAACATTTTAAGCTACAGTAAAGCAATTTTACAGTATTGTGTGTGTGTGTGTGTGTGTGTGTGTGTGTGTGTGTGTGTGTGTGTGTGTGTGTGTAAGTACTTGGTATGCAGGTATAGTTTGACTGTCTGAAGCAACAAGCAGAGAGAGAGGGGGAAGGACATAAAGCGGAGAGCAAAGGATGGAAGAAGGAATAGAACGTGATGGATGGATGAATGAGCGAGGCCTCCATTGGATAAATGTCACTCAGGATTAGAGCGTTATGACAGGCAGAACCCCCCTGACTCTCTCTCTCTCTCTCTCTGTCTGTCTCTCTCATTCACTCACTCATTCACCCACACACACCAACACACACACACACGCGCACATACACACAAGTGATAGATGGCAGGTGACTGCTGGTACAGTACGTCTAGTCCCTTAGGGAAGCCCCTGGCATTGCCCCTGGCAACTGTAACCTTCTGACTCTTGTGTAACCCTCCATCACTCTCCTCCAACCTCTTCTCCTCCACACACACCCCTCTTTCCACCTCTGCATGATCATTTCCTTTTGGTTGAGTTACCTTTAGATTGCATACATAGTGACATTGTATTTTATTTTTCTCCTTCTCTTTTCTTCTGTTCTCTTGCAAAACTACAAGACATTGCACTCAAAGGAAAATAACAGTTTATTACAGCTTAAGTCTTGTTCTTGACAGTTTGGCCCGGTAACATCAAAACAATGACGGGGTGAAGAGCAAAAGCATTCAGGTTGTAAATAAACCAAGAATTTAGTCTGATGATATAATGCATTTTATTTGCAGATAAACTCAAAATTTATGTTTAGTAATTTCTCATTGAACAGGGAAACTACTGGAGTAACAACTATGGTTTATATGGTATATCACATTAGAATCAGGAGGTTGGTCTGTAAACTGGGATGGATGTTTTCAGTCGATGTGGGTACAATTGTTGCAATTTGTCTTGCTTCTCTATTTCAGATTCATCTAAATAACCTGTGGTTTTGTTTAAAGCCTGTGTGATTGTCTCATTAACAATAGAATTTGTGACCAAAACTAGAAAAACAAGACTAGGAGTGTGCAACCATGCTGGCAGCTCTGTGAGGCTGAATATAAGGACAGTGGTGCTTTGAGCTAAATGCAAACATGCTCACATTTAACAATGCTAGCATGAAGATAGACAGCAGGTATAGATAAAGATAATACATATGCTGAAATGTGCTGAATGCTGAGTAAGCATTACTATGGAAGTCTGTTATTAAAGTTAAATGATGATTTGACCTTTCAGTGGGCTCTACAAGCTCTGCTGTCAAACATGAACTGAGCCCTCTGACAGGTGACACCATTCTCTCAACCTGTCCTGACATACCCTTAAATCCTACTCTCACCTAAACAAAGAGCAGATACTCGACTACTTGACCTGGTCTCATATCTACAGTACACTGTATTTGTATTGGCTACTCTAAATTGGTCCCACTGGTTTGACATGACAGTTTTATCTGAATCCAGCCACTGTCCCTCCACTAATTACATCAGAAACTATCTGATCATATGCACCGATCATTTGTAATCACCATCTTACAGTGTAGCATGTCAGTATATTAACATTTGCCAGTCGGAACTAAACACAAAGGGATAGTCATTTGTTTTGCAGGCATTTGATCATAAACCAAAGTGTTAGAGAGAAATAAATTTTGGCCTGATGGTGGCACAAGAGGAAATAAGTCATCAAAGTCATTACAATTCATGCACAAAATTTCATGGCAGTCCATCTAATAGATATTTCATTCTGGACCAAAGGGAAGGATGAACTGAAGGACTGCCATCGCCACCCCATGTTGCTATGAGTTGCTGTTCCACTTATGGTACATATGTGTCATATATATATATATACAGTCACAGTATAACAGATGAGATATTTCCTGCTTCTACACTGATGTGTATGTATTCTGGTATCTTCAGTGGTGAAGATTTTCTGTATTTTATATACACACACTGAAATCATCAGGTTGTAGACTTCATTAGACATTAAGAGACTTAGGTCATTAGCTTGAGGCCACTGGGTAAGAATGAGTGAGACATAAAACAAACCTCTATATGTGTTACTTTGATTTGTTTGTTATTTTGTAGCAGTAATCTGTGGCATCATGCCTCATCATATTCCTCAGAAATTTTATTAGTGGCCCAAAAGCTAATGCTACTATCAATAGCCGTGGATCTCTGCACTCGTCTGTTTATTTTCAGCTGGCCTGGTATTGTTTGCAGTGGCTGGTTAAGTGCATAGCTTGTTTCACTGTGTTCCAGATGAAGAAGCACCCAGAGGCTCTTAACTGCAGCTGGGATGGTTCCCAACAAACACTCAACAGCACATGAGGGAACCCGGCAGTTACTCTCCAATTAATCCTGCTTCTAAATCCTACTGCAGAATATGTGTGTGTGTGTATGTGTGTGTGTATGTGTGTGTGTGTGAGGGGAGGTATTTTTGCTTTCTTTACCTATCAGACCCTCGTACAGATGAAGCGCTCACTCATACTTACTCTTACACAGACTCTTTTAAACCAACAAACATCATGTGCCAAGAAAACAACAAGTTTCCCGTTCAGCTCCGGGCTTAATTCTGGCAGATTGATTTGGCACACAAAAGCTCACACTTGACTGAGTGTACGCGTATGCAAACGTTACAAAAACACTGCCATAGTTGCTGAAGAGAGATGTCGAGTGTAAAATAAGATGATGAAGTACCGTTGCTACTCATCAAATGAACGGATACCGTGCGTTTGCTGATGTTCCTTTTTTCTGTCTTATTTGAAACATGATGTGCTGTTGTGTTTACCAAATGAAGATGCTTCCTTTGAGCTTCACTAGTTTGTTAAAATATGTGACATTTATACTAAAATGAGTTTAGAGGAGACTTCTTTTATGCCTGTAGGACTTCATATCATTTTTCTCATTTGTCATCCAATCTAGAATAAAGCTGTGGCTCACCTGTAGAGACAGAAAGCTTTTAAGTTGAACAAGTAAAGTAATTTACGATCTCAAAGAGGGACAGCGGTGTAATAATAATGGACAATTTTTTTCCTCCTCTCATCCTGATGTTCCTTCTCTCTTCATCTCTACTTCGTTCCCCCTTTTCCCTAGTTGCCCCCCCCCGCCCCTCCCCACCTGCTGCTCTGACCTGGATGACAGGGGCACAGCTAGAGACCAGAGCTGTCTGTACATGAAAGTGTGTGTGCACGCATGTGTGTCCTGAGGCATCCAGAGCTATTCTCTAGGGTTAAAAACACAGAACAAATTAGAACTGAAAAAGACGTCAGGGGCAGACGCAACACTGTGGCCATTACTATCCCACACACACACACACACATACACACACACACATTCAAAAACACGTACAAGGTCATTTTGGACAAACGGACTTTTGACTTGTGTAAGATGAGAGTTGGAGAGGACACCTCCAAGGAGACTCTATATTTATTCAAATGATTTTCATAGCTTTACACAGTGTAGGCATTTAAATGTACCGTCTCACTATCCTGTAGGTAAATAGTAGAGATACCAAACATGACATTTGTTAAATTGGTAATTTAAAGGCATGTCAGTATAGTAGACACATCATTTTATCCTTAAATTCAAAGTGTGTAAAGACATTCTTGACAGACAAATTCATTCTGTGTTGACATAGCTTAGTCATCATGTAATGTTACACTGTACTGATCTGCCATATTTGTTAGTAGCTACTACTTTCCACACTGCACTTCTGGTCACATTGGTTTATGAGGATTTTGTAGCTGGGTGATTAATCCAAGTATGCCAAGTAAACATCCAATAAGATTTTACTTTCTGTTTTTCTGAATGTATAACATTATTGTATATCAATGAATATTTGTGATTTCAGACAGGTCATTTGTTATAGTGCAGATAAGTTTGTCAGCAATGATTCAAAACTGTTTAAATGTTCAGTGTTAGAATGCTTCTGTTATCTGTATTTGTAATGACATTTAATAAAGACCATGTCATAGAAATGATTGTTCCGAATAGAAAATCCTTGTGTAAAGTCAATATCAATGCTCAGAGATGTTCTTTTCTAACTATTTCTTCCAGCTCTGACACAAACATTTTGCTGTAGTGAGCGGTAAAAGAGTCGTTGTCTTACATGCAGTTGCCATGGGCTTAAATATGTTTTGTGCTTGTTATTTTTTATTGCATTGATCTTTGGATCTAGCCAAAACCCCCAAAAGGTTTTTGTAAATGTGCCAACAACTATCTTGGCTGGAGTGTATTTTATGCAGTGAAGTGGAGTTTTTTGGACACTTTTAACCCAAGCAGTACAAGGAGTGAAAGAGCACACCTCTCTGCTCTGTGCCTGTGTATTTGTCCACATGGTTGCATTTGTGGTGGCAAAGTTCTTTTCAGAGAGTGCGATGTAGGTTTAGTTTATTATTTTCACCAGAACAAGATGTACTGTGCAATCTGCAAAAAGCACTCAGCTGGTGCTAGCAAAGTGAAACAGCATTTATTGTGTACAACATCTTGTTGATTAAGACTTCAGTCTAAATAAAACTGTGATGATGTGGACGGCAGTGGTTATCAGAGGCTTTTTATTTTAGGAAATTAGTTTCATCTAATACACACAGCAAAACACAGTATGTTCTATAGGTGAATTTCATCTCATCCTGTTTTATATTCCCTTCATTTAATGAGAAGTCTACTATTTTCTAGCATGGGGCTATTTTCCATCCTGTTGACTCTCTCTCTCTCTCTGTCTCTCCTCTCATCTCCTCCACCGTGCATCCCTCCGTCTATCTAGGACTCTTGGTGGTAAAGCTCATTTCTCGCCCTGGCTTTAATTACGAGGTAATTGGTCTCACTAACGAAGGGGAACATGCCCTGCGAGTGTGCATGTAACTGTGTCTATGTGCATATGTGTGTGTATGCGTGCATCTGTTTTTGTTTGTGTGCACAGCTGTATGTTTTCTGGGCTCTGACAGGGCATCAGAGAGTGGTCTGTGTAAACAAGCCGCTAGCATCCTGTCATGCAACGCTGATGTGGTTCTCCCCATGGACAATACTGTTGGTTGTCCCTGTGCCGCCTGCCACACACACACACACATGCACACACACACACACAAACAGGCACATTCAATTCCACCTCTGCATAAATGTAACAAATAATTCTGAGCCCTGCTTTGTGCGCTTCCTCCATGTACTTCCTGTCAAAGGAAGTGAAGTACCTCATGGTTTATCCTTGTCATTCTTCTCTATCACACTATTTAGTCTATTCAAATAATAACACACATCTGACTGAGAAGTGTCAAAACTATTTGTTTCCTAAATCCCATAATGTGTGTGTGTTTATGTACATACGTTGGTGTGTGTGTGTGCGATAACTGACGAACACTAGAGGCCCCTTCTTTCAAAGCATTAGGAGACACAGGTAACTCCTCAAAACACAGCGGTCCTCTTTTCATGCTGAGGCGAGTGTGCCAGAACAAAGCCTTCTCTCATGTCTGTCATCTCTGCCAAAATATGGAACCACTTGAAGTTGTTGTCCTTCCTCTCTCTATCTCCCTCTGACTCATCTTGCGTAATGAACCCCCTCTCCCTTCATTCACTCAGCCGGGGTCCTGGAAGAGAAGGATGGAGTAAAGGAGGGCTGGAGAACATCATACAGCATGAAAAGGAAAAGGAAGCTCTGTCATCTGCTAAAGTGTCTCTCTGTGTCTCTAACTTTTATTTCCTCCCTGTGTATATATTATCAGCACTTACACATCCTTAAAGTAAAACTCAAATTAAACGACGCTTACATCTGCTTTGAAAATTACCACCCCCCTATATTTAATTTAAAAACAAACCCAGAGTGATTTTTTTCCCTATCTTATCATGCCCCCCCCCCTCCCCCCACATCAATACAATCTCACAGTGGCACTGGCTAACAGACACAAAAAAGAGCCACAAGCTTTGACTGGCAGCCCACATTAGCTTATTACCCTGTTATCTCCAAGCATGAGTACATACTGTATCTTCTGCTGCACCTTGGCTTGCTAAATGAGCTTCCAAACAAACATCAACTAAGGGAAAAAGTGCACTGATAGCTTCAAATTTGCAGGGTAATGAGCTCAATATCTGTAAAACTTTGAACAGCCTAAAACATACCAATTACTAGTCAGTTTAGATGTTAAATAGTGTAGTCCTCATTCATCAATAGCTGAAAAATACTTCCTCCTCACCAATTGGTAATTCCCATCTAAACCACCAATATACCTGCCCACTCAGAGGTTTTGAGACTAAAAGAGCTTTTCTGATGCTCCAAGGACCCCTTTACTCTCTTTCTATATTAACATACCGTAGTTAGTAGCAAGAAAATCTTTTTTAAAAAAAGCTTCTTTCTTGAAGGGTTGACTTTTGTGATTTCATCTGGATTTAAAATGACCTTTACTAATTATAAAAATGGGGTGATACAATATACTTTGCTTTACAAGACATGCTGTAAAAACAAATAATACTGATTTTGCAATAATAATAAGTTATAAACAGCTCTCTTTGTGTGTTTTGACAAAAACTAAAATAGAAAACAGCAGCCTGTCAACATCTAACAAATAAGAAATGTCCTTTTCAATAGTCAGTCCTTCAACCGGCACTGCGGGGTGAGGGTATCGGCCTCTATTAGAGCCTGTGTGTGACATTGGGATGTTTTCCTTTTGTGCAAATTATGAGCAGGGAGCAAACTGTTGCTATGGAGACTGTAGTTAGTGATGCGGTGGGCAAAGCCACACCAACTAGTGTGGAGGAGAGGACTAAGCTGAACATACTGAGAGGATCACACAGTACACAAGCTATCAACGCCACTCACATATATACACACACGCACGCACACACACGTGGGCCAAGACTCAGGAAGGCAAATAAAAGGCTTTTCGACTGATATATATTTTTCTCTCTGAGTCAAGCATTTTGAATGCTAATTCGGCGTGGTCACATCCGAAAGCTTGGATGAAGCTTTTCTGAACACTCAGGAGGAGAGGCAGAAGAGTGTGTCATTCAGGCTGCTGCGGGGGAAAAGAAGGGATGTGGGTTTGCTGAGTGGAGTGAGACGCCTGCCAGGGAATAAGGCTGATCACATCTCACCACCCTTACCTACCCTCCCAAGTTATAGTGTTGAAAAATGGTGGATGGATAAATATATGGTTACAATGTCAACTGGTGAAAGGATGGATACATCACTTATTTTCCTGAAATAAACTGATGGAGGAGAAGGGCAGAAGAAAGCAGGATGGGACAGAGAGGAGGCAGTTATTTCTAAATATAGTTTTAGAGCTGGAAAAGCCATGTTTGTAAAGAGTGTGTCACTATCTGCTCGTGATTGTCGTTTTTTGTCTTCTCTCCCTGTGTACCCACTATTGGCCTCCAATGACAACCACCGCAGCAGACAGCCAATTCAATTCAATCTCTGTCTGATTGGAGGGAACAGATCTGATTACCTCTCATAGAAGGCACACACACACAAACACGTACGCCGCACGCACTCAAAATGTCGTTGTTTGTGCTCTAAGATTCCCAAGGGAAAGATATCAGAGTAAATGGCTGCGGTGATTGTGCCAGATAGACTGGATGTGTGCATAATATCCACACGAAGAAGATAATGTGTTTGCTAATCACACACCAGAGACAGGCAAACACACACCCACACACATCCGTACGCTCTCTCTCACACACACACACACACACACACACACACACACACAAAGGCTAACAGCTGCACAGCTATAACCCTTAACCACTCTTTTCATGCTGCTGGCTGCCGACTACACTGTAGAAACACCCTCCCACACACATCCATCATGAGTCGGGAGTTTTTCAGAGTTTTGATGACAGTTGACTGTGTGTGTTGACAGCAATTGGAAGTTATTATAACTTGTAATCATATTCTGTGTCACATCATGAAAGACAGGCAGGCCCCGGTGAATATTCTATTTAAATGTTTGATGATGTTATGAAAACAATAGTGCTAATAAAAAAGAAAAAAAAAAGAAGAAGAGAAACTTAATCTGTCTGTTGGCCAGAGCGAGCGATAAATCCCTAAACACACAAGACAGCATCGCTAGATTTACAAGTAGAAATGAACAACATCCAAAATGATTGCTGATCGACTGCCAACGTGGCTGCTCGGGTAGACAGGCTTACCAATCACAGCCTCAATTTACCAACATTTGGCTAGCCTCAAATATTCATTCACAACCCTGATAACATCCATACATATTGTTACAACAATGCAGCCGTATTGCCTGAATACCAGCGTAGGATTTCACTATTTTGAGCTGTACCTTCATTCATGCTTTTGTTTGGTTTTGTCAGAATGGTACAACTGTAGCAGCTGAACTTCACGCCGCATCAACTGTGAATAAATACTGCAGACAAATTGTTTTTCTATGTTATACAACTGGACTAAATGAAGACTACTGTAAAATAAGACTACTGTCACTCAGCCAGCTTGTTATCTTTGTACTCTGTTTTGACAAGAAAACAGAGATCCTCTGGAGGGGTGAAGCAAAAGCAAAGCATACGTTCATTAAGCATGCTGTAACAGCTGAAGTGGAATCATATTAATTACACTACATTTCACAAAAATGCAGTGTTGTTGAAATGCTACATTGTCAATTCTGAGTGATTTGCTTGATTTACAAGTAGAAAATGTGATTGAATGTCCCTCATTCAAGACCAAATTTCGTATTTTAATCCTAAAACTGTTGGATTTTGCTTGTTTGTGTGTTCCAAATCGGATTAAACAAACTGTCTTAACGGTCTAAACTTGTCATAAATCGCTCGTTTCAGTCTGCTGAATGCCACCTGTTCACGAGGAGGTGCTCATTAGCATAATCCACACCACTAAAAGCCATATAAAGCTCCATGTTCTGCTAAGTTTGTGGGCGAGATTCACCCTGGCTCTGCGCTGTGAAGTTAGATATTACGGGTGATGTTACAGCTGCGACACATAGATGATGCTGGACAGACACCGCACACAATGTTCGACTTAAACACTGTTTGACCATTTCAGGAGTCTAAAAACTGTTAAGTGAATTCATCTGAGAAGAGAACACAACTCTTTGGCTGAATCTATATCGTATATCTATAAATTCTGTGCTCACAGATATATGCAACCTGTGATGACAGGCCACACAACCCAAAACGATTTGGAGCTAGCGGTGTAAATCACCTCCTACGTCAGGATCGTTATGATTTGCAGGTACATGAGCAGAAGAGCAGGGGGAGGGAGGCATGAAGCCGGGTAGGAGCAAGACAACCAGAGAGCGATAGACAGGGAAGGGAGATCTAATCTTTCTGGATTTATCGTGGATTAATAAAGACTATTATACTTCAAGAATTGAGCTTGACCAATGATAGCAACTTGTTCATTGTGAGAGGAATCAGAGAGCTGCAGTTATTCTGCTAAGGTCATGTAAACGCTAAAGGTCAAAGGTTATCTCTAACTTGTCATAGTAATTCAATAAAAACCTTCTGTTAGAGAAGAAGAGTGCTCTCAGAAGAATGACCCCTGAGCACACCGATGCAACATAACTGTGTGTACAGAAAACTCACACACGCACACGCACACAGACCGACAGATACAGAGCAAGGCACACACCATCTGTGATTAATGTGTGACACACATCAGCCCTTTTCATTACATTCTTCTCCACAGAACTGTGAAACAAAGGCCTGAGATTAAACAGCTCTCCCTCACATTGACTCATTAGTCTCTCTCACTCTCTCACTTTGTGATCAGTCTCTCCTCTGTGTCTCACTCATCGAGGGCAAGGTCATTTAGGAGTCAGAGCAGTGGGAGAAGAAGGAGGAGGAAGGAGAGGAAAGATATTAGTGGAGTGAGGGAACTATCCTGCAGGGATTATCACAACAGTGAAGCCGCCATCTACACTCTAATGATGATCAGCTATTCAGTGGATGGATCTATTTTCATTCAAATCCAGCTACTGAAAAGAGACAGAAACTAGAGGAGTGGACAGAGGCAGAAACATGTACAGTGTGCACATGGGGGGTTCAGGTCATACACACACATGAAGCTCAATAACAGGAACAGTATCAAACTGTCCTATTTCCAGAGCGTGCTTATTGCTTGTGTGTGGTATATGATTGCATTTGACTTTCATCACCCCACTGAGTGTGTGTATGTGTATGTGTGTGTGTGTGTGTGTGTGTGTGTGTGTGTGTGTGTGTGTGTGTGTGTGTATCATGTGTGTCTGTTGGAAAAAAATGACCCAGATCAGAACAGAGATGAGTACTAGCTGAGCAAAGTGAATGTAATTTTACCCATTTAAAAAAAAGAGATGTAGACTAAGGTATAAGGGGTGTGTATGTGTGTGTGTGTGTAGAGAGAGAGAGAGAGAGAGAGAGAGAGAGAGAGAGAGAGAGAGAGTGAGAGAGAGAGAGAGAGAGACAAAGAGGGGGGAAGCTAAAAACCCTCAAGTCTGAATGCTGAAAGCAAACCATTCATCTTTCCTCTCATATGCTCTTCTGGGCTTCAATCCCAGTCCTTGTGTGTGCGCACAAATGTGTGTGTGTGTGTCTGCATCTCCCCAAATATGGAGAGCAGTCTGAATGATGAACATGATCTCCATTGCAGCAGAACAATACTGTTTCTAAATAGGACATGAGAGGCATTCAGCCTTCACTCACACTCTGTGTATGAGGAACCAACGCTTGTTCGCAGGGCCTGAAACGCACCATGTGCAATGATGCATCTGTCGCAGATGATAGCGAGTGTGTGTCTGTGTGAGTCTGTGTGTGTGTGTGCATCCATTAAATGTTGCCCCCAACGGTGACCGGAGTTTTTGCTACATCAATCACATGCTTATTCGGAGAGTGCGAGGCGTCTCTCTCGCAGTCGGGCAGGTGGCACCGAGCAGCTGGGTGATGGCTGCCAGTCTGGCCCCTGGTATCACCTCTGCTCTGAGACCACCCAGGCCTGCCCTCATACACCTGCTAGCTACCTGCCTCTGGAGCTTTTCACACCTGGATCTGTTTGCTTCTCACCAACCACAACATCCCTGCACCTGTTTGGTAGCAACCTACTGTACCGTAATACCCCTGCACCTGTTAATTAGCTGCCAACAACGGTAACCCTGCATTCTGTCGTCTCACCCAAATCCACCATCAACAGCAAATCAATGATGATTAATAAAGACCCCCCCCCAGCAGCATTTGTATATACCAGTGTGTGTGTGTGTGTGTGTGTGTGTATTTTTTTTGTTTTTTTTAACCAGTGCTCAGAGTTAGAAAGTGATGAGTATATCCGAGCAGGAGAAAGTGGTGGTTTGAACGGTCTTCAATGGGCTCACTGGTGAAGGGACAGAGGTGATGAGGAGGTGATGGGTAGGTATGGTGTCATGAGAGGCATGTGGAAGGACAGATGTTGGTGGATTTTATGAAAAGATGAAAATGGCTGTGGTGAATATGCATTTCAAGGAGAAGGAGGACCACTGAGTTAATGTATGAGAGTGGAGGAAGGTGGACACAGGTGGACTATGTCTTATACTGGAAGTGCAATCTGAAAGAGATTGGAGACTTCAAGGTGGTGGCAGGGGATAACGTATGGTGGTGGTCTGTAGGATGACTTTGGAGATCAAGAAGAGGCAGAGAGTGAAGGTTGAGCCAATGATCAAATGGTGGAAGTTGTGTGAAGTCCAGGCAGGAGTTAAGACAGGCGCTGGGTAGTAGTGAAGAATTACTGGATGGTTGGGTAACTACCATAGAAATGGTGACTGGAGACCGCTTGGAGGGTGCTTGGTGCGTCATCGAGACTGGAGTACGGAAGACTAGGAGACTTGGTGATGGAATGATGAAGTACAGAGGAGTATATGGAGGAAGAGGTTGGAGAAGAAGAAGTAGGACGGCAAAGAGGATGAAGAAAGTAGACATGGAGACAATGAGATGCAGCCTAAACCGAAGAGAGAGGTGAGTAGTGGAAAGAGCACTACAGATGTGTGGTTTGCTTTGAGAAGGTCAGAAGGGGTTGTAATGAAGCTGCATATGACAGGATGCTAAGAGAAGAGATGCGGTATTGTATGAGGAAGTCGGGAGTGACAGAGAAGTATGTTTAGTAGTTCAGGGTATGTGCAGTATGAAGGCAGTGAGACAGCGGTGAGGTATGCGGTTGGACTGACGGAGGCTTTCTGAGCCCTTTCTTGTTTAAATCGGTGATGGACAGGTTGACAGACGAGATCAAGCAAGAGTCTCTGTGGGCTAATATGTTTGCGGATGACACTGCGAACTGTAGTGAGAGTAAAGAGCTGGTTGAGGAGAGCCAGGAGAGGTGGAGGTACGTACTGGAGAGAGGAGGAATGAAAGTCAGTAGGAGCAAGCTGGAAAAACATGCATGAAAGAGAGGAATGGTGAGGATGCAAGGAGAAGAGGTGGCAAAGGTGGGTGAGCTTAAATAGTTGGAGTCAAAGAGACAGGCAGGGTGGAGTAGGTGGAGGAGAGTGTCAGGAGCGATTTGTAACAGAAGGGTACCAGCACTAGTGAAAGGGAAGGTTTACAAGAAGGTACTGAGAGCAGATATGTTGAAGCAGTGGCAGAAGGCGGGGTTGGAAGTAGCTGAGTTGAATATGCTAAGACTTTCATTGGGAGTGACGAGGGTGGATTAAGAATGAGTATATTAGAGGGACAGCTCAGGTTGGACACTTTGCAGACAAAGTAAGAAAGTAGAGACTAAGATGGTGTGGACGTGTAGAAGAGAGATGCAGGTTACTTTGGGAGGATGCTGAGGATGGAGACGAAGGCCAAAGAGGAGGTCTATGGATATGGGAGGACACAACAGAGGAAGATGCAGAGGACAAGGAAGAGATGAAAATGGATGTTCCGCTATGGTGACCCCTAATGGGATCAGCTGAAGGATGAGGAAGAATTCCAGTGACGCAGCAATGTAAGCACTTCAATTTGAGATTCTGACCTGCTGAATATATGGTATTACTACATCATAACGTTGCTACAATCTTAACAGAATTACGCTACTATGCCTTGAATTTAAAACGGTGTTATTATTTTAAGGGCAAGTCTCCTTCTGTCAGGAGAAAGTACGACGTGGCAGACGAGGCTGGATGCTTTGATATGGGGAGATACACTCATTATTTTTGATTTTATGGCATGTAAAAGACAAAAATATCACTGTGAAATGTGTTAAAAATACAAAAAATGCACTCTGTTTCCAGGCAGGAATCACATGTTTATAGTAGGGAACATGAAAATGTGTTGAAGCCCTTTGCTCTGTTCTTGGTTTTTAACAGTAGTGTGTAGTAAATACCACACAATGTTTTTTGTACAATTTCTCAACAAAATACTAGTAACATGCAAGACTGTTCATTAGTAACACAAAAGTAATGAGTGAATGAGTTCTCCCTTCCTTTCCTTTTTGAGTAAGTACATTCAGCTCACTCCAACTTCAAATCACTGTTCGTTACTAAATACTGATTACTCTCACTGTGGACCAGGTGTGACACTGTACCTACCTTTTCTCTTGGAGTCCCGTCTGACACTGCTGGGCCTGACCGCTGGCTGTAGCTCTGTCTCTGTTGACATCCTCAGGCTCCAACTGGGCTAGACTCCGCTCCGCTTGGCTCCGCTGGGATCTGCTGGGCTCCGAGGGTCCAGTTCACAGCGTCAGTGCCGACTGTGCGTGCGTGGGCGCCGGGTGTGTGCGTGGAGGCGCCAGGTGTGTGTGTGGGCACACAGGCTCATGGGAGAGGGATGGGCTTTAGCCCTGACACAATATCCCACACACACCCACAGAGAGCTGTTGAGACAGAGAGGAAGAAAGAGGGTTGCTTTGGTTAGCTTGTGTTTACTCTTGGCAGGCAAACCGAGCAAGAGTTCTCAGCAGGCATGAGAATGAGCTTGTTTTTGATCTGGGCCTTGAGTAGATGTTGCCCATGGTAACAAACTGGAGAGACCCGCTCTACACTTCCTGCTTCTTGTCGATAATTCGTCTTGGCAAGGACACCGCTTCGAAGAATAATCTCACCTCTACGAACCACTTCCGTCTTCAATAATGCAGTGATTATTCAAACAGGTTACACACTGAAAACGCTGATTTTACAAAGCTACACAAAATATCATTTGGTGTACTAGTTAGGTCATATTTTCATCTCTTATTTCAGTTTTGGCTGTAAGTTCTATCAGTTATGAGTACCAGTTATAGTACCCAAAGTAATAGCTTAGATCTGAGAACATGGTGACATCTCCACAATGAAGTCTGAGGGTGCAAGAAAGCAATGAGCAATGAAAAGGTTGTAAACAAGCCAAATACTCAGACTATCTTTTCTTTATTTGGATGCTAAGTAAACTAACTAGAGTAGAACAACAGTAAGAACAGTAGTTTTAAACTGCGATGGATCTAACAATGTACAGTTTCAGTCATCATTCTATACATTTTCTTCTTTATCTTCCCAAAATAAGTTCAGGCTTTATCTGATCAGCTCGTTTTCATTACCTTGTCTGACTTTTTCCAATACACTCCCAGATCTCAGCTCGGTGGCTCCAATATTACAACTATAACCAACAGGAAAGAAAAGACAGGACTTATAACGCCCGGGTTGCATGAATCCTTGACAACACTTCAACTTCACCGCCACATTCGTTGCCCTTCCTGGGTCCTGTCCAGTGCCTGATGGGTCCCTCTGGCCCCAGCATTCTGTCCCTTCTTTGCCCATCTGCTGCTACTTTATTCTGAAGTGCTGACTGGCAGCGACAGCTATAATGTAGCAGCCAAAAAACACTCAGATTCGCACTCTAACCTTGTCGTGTGAATCCATGGAAACACACACATTTACACGCGGGCACACACAACGCAGACAAGCTCCTTTCTTAAACCGAGATGCTGAAGTACAAAGACGGTGGGAGACAGCTGCAAGTTGACATGCTGCATAATGAATCTGACTACCTTCTTGGCTGCTCTTCACCTATCAGTCTTGACCTCTCTTTCCCTCTCCGGCTCCATCTAACAGTGGCTGAGTGCAGACTTGAACAAAAACGAAAAGACTGGTGCTTCTTGGGGAAGAGGGAAATCTCTCTTATTCGCTTCCTCCCCCTCTCCACGGTGTTTCAGTGTGAATAGGAGGCCCCTGTAAGCCTCGGGCGAGAACAGATGAATTGAGAGGCTTTTAATTTGCTGCAGACAGAACAGAACAGAGTCCATTTAATTCTGCCAGCAGAGGCCATGTCGGCAAAATGCTGATAATATTCTTTATCTGGTCCAAACACACTGGAAAAGTGTGAGTCACTCCAATTACAGGCATTATCAGCAGCACTGTTCCACCAAATGGATGGAGAGAGAGTATGAAGAGAGAGGGGTTAGAGGGAAGAGAAATGAACAGAGTGTAAAGAAAGTGAGGGGTGAGGGAACATGTAGTGGGTGAGTATAATAATGAGCGAGGGGTAAAAGGGGACAGAAAAATGCCCAAGGAAGTAAAATCAGAACAGAGAGGATGGAGTTTGAACGGCTTCTGCTCTAACCCCGAACATGTCCCCTTCTGTCCCCCTCTTCTCTTGCCTTTTTTTGTTCCCCCCGAATTCGTTCTTCTCCTTCTAGCTGTGGAGTCTTTCAGGCAGCATCTGGAGCTTGTGTTTAAGAAAAGGCAGTCTGTTAATCCTCCAGTTGGACCAGAAAGGAGGCAGTCTAGAAACCCCCTCACTGCCTCAACCCAGAAAATAACAGCTTTCACTCTCTACAACTACAAAAAAAAGAGAAAAAAACAAGAGTCGAGCACACACTTTCTGTGTTGTTACATTGAGTGTGTAATCCAAAATATATCAAAATTGTGAAATGAGTTCAGAGTTTTGGTTCTGTCTGCTAAATTGCTCCTGCGAGAACGCTCCTCACTTAGTTGAAGAACCCGTCCAACCGTTGCAAACAAAACCTCCAGTCCACTCGTGAAAATGAGCAAAGAAACAAGACTCTGAGCCTGAAAATGAAAAATCTGCGCCAGCACCAATCTCCAGACGTCTCCCAGGCTCCAGACATATGGTTGTTCTCTCTGGAGACTCTAAGAAAAGTTGTACAGTACATCTAAGCTACACTCCCTGGAGGGGAGAAAAAACTAATTTCTCAAAAAAAAAAAAAAAAAAAAAAAAAGGCCCATGTCTAGCTTCAGCTGTACAAATTACCACCTTCATATATAGACACACACACCCACACACCATCAAATGCCATCTTGAACACTGTAGTGGCGGTTTGACCTGGAATCGGCACATGAGCTAAAAGTAGCAGCGGAGTAGGATGTGAACATGGCTTAGTGTGTCTGGATTTAGACAGCAATCTGATGCCATACCAGAGGAGACGCGGACCGGAGGAGAGGAGGAGAACCAACAAGCTGTAAATTGGACGTCCGTAAATGGGGCACTGCCAACAGGCGCGAGTGGGTGATGTGAGGATCTGCCTGTGTGTGTGTGTGTGTGTGTGTGTGTGCGTGTGAGCACTTCTCTATGCGCATGTGTGTGTGTTTATGTGACTCGATAAACAGGATGTTGCCAACAGGAGCTTAATGCCCAGAAATCATCTGCAGCTACAGTTAGTCTGCCAGGCGAATGGAAAGAAAAAAGAAAGAAAGAGAGAAAGGGGAGGAGGTGGAAGGAGGGAAGAGGGGGGGGGGGGGGGTTGGGGTTCTGTCTCTCTATCCCCTCCTCTTTCTCTCTCTCTACAACCTCCCACTCTCTCACGGTAATTGTGTTCTGTCCATCAGGCTCAGAGTTAGATTAGCAGCACCACTCATTCAGCTCTCCTGCCATCTGAATAATGACTGATCATAAACACCACCTCTCCACTAGATTCTACACTACCTGTGCTCCGTCCATCTTCTTCCTCCTCCTCCTCCTCCCTCACCCCTATATTAACGCCGCCTTCGTATGATGACGCCCAGCATCGAGTCCTTATCAGCAACACATTTCTCCTATGAACTGTACTCGTAGATGAATAACCAGCATGGCAGATGCTAAAGGTTATCGTGGGTTACTTTCTGTCATGGTTCAGATGTTACCAAGTAACCAATCTGTCTTTTAACTACACGATGAACATGAACCATCACACACAATCATATGCGCTGAGTTGTGGAGACCCGAATTTTTAAAAGCACCTTTAAATGTCAACAGATAAAGCACGTAAGCAAACCACAGAGAAACAAATGTCAATCAATGCCTGTTCTTTCTGGAAGAACTCATGTTTACCTCAACAGTAAAATCATGTGGAAAAAAGCAAAATATTCAAACCTACCAGTTATTGTTCTGCAGTAGGAAAATATGTCGTACCCACTCAACTCCGGTAGTCTAACCAACTGAGCGAGATACAAAGAGCAGTGAAGGAAAGGAAGGGAAGAAAGAGTGAAGGATTAAGTAAAAGGGTTAAAGGACAAGGTGTACCAATGGGTGAAAGAGTTTGAGGAAGTGAGTGTGTGTGTGTGTGTGTGTGTGTGTGTGTGTGTGTGTGTGTGTGTGTGTGTGTGTGTGTGTGTGTGTGTGTGTGTGTGTTCATGAGAGAAAGACAAGGAGAATATGAGCTCAGGGTTAAAGTTCAGTGTCACACCCAGACAACAGCTGCATATCATTGCACTTTGTCCAGTACTCAGCCACCAATAAATGGAGAGCAGCGTCGTTAATCTCACTTTCTCACTCATTAAGAGAATAAAATATGATCGATAGATAATGGTGGTGATGAAATGATTGTAAACTGCAAAGCAGGCTGTCCAAGTGTGTGTGTGTGTGTGTGTGTGTGTGTGTGTGTGTGTGTGTGTGTGTGTGTATGTGATGTAGATGATTTGGGATAATACATTTAAGTAATTTCCTTAATTGAACAACAGCCACATTGATGATCAATAACCTGTAATTAATTAAAAAGCTCATATAATATAAAGTTAATACTTAACCTTGATGAAAACTTTTAAACAGCAGACAGTCTGTTTTCCCAACACTAGAGTAAAGTAAGTATTTGAATTATAAATTGAATTATTCTGTTGCTCAAAACTGCCACTGCTGCTCTCGCTCTGCCTGTCATTCTTCGACAAACAGCCAAAAAAATTCAAAAGAATAAATATAATAATGCTCTTCAACTAAAATGCTTCTCTGGAGGAACATTAGATGAGACTAAACACGTAGGGCACTTTCCAACCCATCATGTCTGCAAAAAAAGCTGTAACCAAATGTCTTACTGGTTGTTATTATAGCATATGGACTCACACTGCACAGCATATTTGGTGGATCAGTTTTGCAAGAAGTAATATTAAAAGGGGGGAAAGGTAAAAGAAGTAGGAGGCTGAGGGCTTGCTGCACTTGGGGTGAACTCGCCAAATTATCTCACTCCAACCCAAATGCTAACATGTTTTGCAGATACTTCTAACCAAGAACTACATCAAGAAACAGAACAAACTCCAAACAACATAATCTTTACAGTCACAGTGAAGCTTTTTATGCTTTTACTATAGACTAATCCCTGTTATAGCAGGAAGTAAGAAGCCTCACACCCACATACAGTATTACACTGTAATCTCACCTTCTGGATGCTTTGCCAAGAAATCTGCCCAGAAGATCCCGTAAAAGCAGTTAGATGTAGACAATATAGTCATTGTATGAAATTAAATGTGGAAAGGTTTTATATCTTCATATGTCTTCATATCTCTATCTTTCAAAGAGGATCTTTTTGGGCTGTGCCTTTATCAGCAAGTTTTTGCTCCATGAAATGTATCTCACCTGCAAAAATCTTCATTAAATCTTCATGTTTCAATCACAGTGTGAGCTTCATGCTGACCAGGGACTGCTTAAGTTCAAGCAATCTGTCTACAGATGGTGAGATGCCACCCTGCATCTCTTACCAGCATGGTGCTACATGCTCCTGGCTGAGAGTGTTAATTTTAATAAATGACACAGTTCTTCTGATTGCAAAGCAAGAAATGAAAAACATCAGTGTAACTGTGTTCAGTTCCACTCTGCAACCACAGTAACAGTGGTGCTTGGGAGTGTTCATATAAATGTTCCTAAAGTATATAATCATGACTTTGAAAATGTGAAAATCTCTCTAGCCACCTGTACAACCACATACCGTATTTGTGTAGTTTGGCTGCCACACAGGGACACACCATCATAGGTCAGTGCAGTTATCACCTGCTGAGAGCCCGCTGTCCAAATCCATATGATCACAGCTCAGAACAGCTAAAGCCAGGCCGCTGGTAAAAAGGGCATTTTTGACACTAATCTAAATGGCCATTACACCCCTCTACTGCATTAGCAGTGCTGGATTTCTGACAATCTCTCTTGAGGCTAAAGCAAGAGGAATAAAAATTGTGACTTCAACAGTGGTTACATCTGTGCCACATATAAACAACGGCTCAAAATGGTTACTGCAGCTGTCTAGTGGATAAAGCAGCAGCTACTGCAGCAGGCCTGGAGGCCTATAAGAACAGCAGTGCAGCTAGTTCAGCAGGCAGTCAGCCAGGCCACCAGCCAGCACAACAGCACACTGCAGGAGGGAAACATGGAAACATGGGGCTCTGAGCTGCACTACAGTAGGTACTCCACATGGCTCCCTGCCTGCATGAATGACTAGAAGGAACATTCAGCAGAGGCCTCATCAGGAAAAGGTAAACATACACACACATACACTCTTTCCTACCCAGCATCTCCTGCCAAAATAGGATAACCCACAAGATGACAGAGTCACACACACACACACACACACACACACACACACACACACACACACACACACACACACACACGTGCAGATCGCAAATTAACAAAAAAAAAAAAAGCACACACACATAGAAACTCACATGCCTCACATCATCTTCACCTAACCTATTTACAGACACGGGGCTGTAGATATCAAAGCGCTGCACTCTCTTTGGGGAATTCCTCCTTTCTCATGTTTTAAGGGGAAATAGATGAAAACGAAACTCATTCTCCCTGAACCTCCCTTGTTTGTGTGTGTGTGTATATATATGTGTGTGTATGTGTGCATGTTTCCTCTGCCTTGTTAATGTGCTAAAATGTAAATTAGTCCTCTTGCTCAACAATGTGTGTAACGCTGTCTTCTTTATGCGGAGAGGAAGCAGCGGCTTTGCTGACAGACTGTGGATATGCCTTTATTAACAAACCCGTACTCCGATTCCACCTACATGTCTGTCAGTCTCATCTCCTCGCTGCCTCCATCAACCCCCACTCTACTATTCTACTACAACAGTCTGCATCATTCTCATCTGCTCTACAAACACATGTAAAATACATTTGTTGAACACTAGCGGTGCACTGAGGGTCAGACCCGGCCCTAACCAATGTGGCGCCCTAGGCAAGATTTTAGGTGGCGCCCCCCTTGCATCGAAGTAAATTCCACTGCTGGTGTACATACTCACAAGAAACTGAATAGCTTTATCTTGGACATTCTTTTATTTAAAGAAAGAAATTGCCCAATCAAAATACTTAGAACAAATTAGAAAGAAATACAAAAAAATATTAAATTAATATATGAAATATAATATAAATAGCTTACATAAAGTATAAGATTTAAATACCCACAAAATAAAAAGTGTAAACAAGTGACATGCTGCTGCATCACTTCTGGGTGGTGCTGCTGAGGTGGAGGCAACAGGAGGAGTGCTTGATGCTGTAGGTGGCCCAAGATTTGCAGGAGTGGGACTGAGAAACCTCAACCGTGCATCTGAAGAGAGAAGAGGAGTATGTGACACCAGTCTAATAATAAATATGATATGATACATAATATGATTTCAAGAATAAAATGAAATGAAATAATATAAATGAAAAATCTAAGAGATACATGCATGATATTCACTATACTGTACATGTATAATATACAATGTACTTTTTCTGATATGCAAACTATATAAGATTCAATTTTATTGTCATTACAACAAAATGCTGATTAGCAGAATGCAAAGAAGTAGTAAACTGCAGTATAATATAGAATGTGGGAATGCTAGTTATGCTATAACATGAATTATGTGCACTATAAACACACTTTAGACAATATGAACTGTAACACAACATACAGCTAGGCTTACAACTATAATAAAAGGGTGGAAAAGGAATAGCATTTTGATTGACTATTACAAGCTAAGAAAACCTTAGCTAACCAGATGTTAATAAAAATGCTGATTAGATCTAATATTTACACATTACCCTGAGGAAACCCAGCGAGCACAAACCCTAATTTCAACGTTTGATTTCCGGTTAAAAACAGGTTGATATGAGGTCTGAACGTTTTTTCAATCGTCTGAAAACAGTTACAACATCAACGTGTCACAAAACACACATTTGTTTGATGTCGGTTGATAATTACCTCAGTTGTAGCTCTATTGATTATTTTGACGTTTTTTCTATAAATGAGAGGAGCTGAAATGACGTCTAAACAAAACGTAATTTCAAAGCATTTAATGTTGAATAAAATATCATAAATATGAAACTATATAGGCTATGTCTGCACACTAAATAAGCTGGGAATTTTCTATACAGCAATTCCCGGTGAAATATGTTTTCTATGTGAAAGTTGAATAAATGTCTCCATATAGCCGGTAAAAAAACGTTCACTTTTCAACCAATTTTCAACGTCTTTTCACCGGTTACCATAGACGTCTTTTAGACGTCTTTTCAACCAAAATGTGCTTACTGGGAAGTAAGGTGGGAGTAGTTACATTACTATTTTCCAACTTAGGCTCTTCCATAACATTAACTGGCGTTAAAACTAACAGTTTAACAACAAACCATGTTATGCTAATGGTTAACGTCGTTATCGTCGTTCTGCAACACACAAATAATGTCATGACATCATCTTTATTGTAAAGTTACCTCTGTCTTTGTCTCGTTTTTCCTCCTCTTCTTTTCTTTTTTTCCTCCCCTGGGCACCAGACAGTTTGGGACGTTTTGACATGTTGTTGTCGAGCTTGCCTTGGGGTCACGTTAAAAAACGACCATCCTCCCCCAGGTAGCAGCTACAGTCTAATTAGTGGGGGGCGTCTTAGGAAAGTAACGTGTCATCATTATTATTATTATTAGTATTCCTATTTAACAGGCTTTGCTATCCAGTTAAATTAATGTGGGCTTATTATCTTCATATTAAGACATGATACCAAGTAGTTTTAAGAATAGTGGAAGTTACATTTTTTTCTTCCCCCGTTTGTGGCGCCCCCTGGATGGACGGCGCCCTTAGCATTTGCCTATACTGCCTATGCCACGGGCCGGCCCTGCTGAGGGTGCAACTATGTTATGCTGCTGCCTTCCTCCTATTTATCTCCAAAGATGTGTTCTGATGGCCCTCACACAGTCAGACCTGCTGTAGGTTTTTCTTCATTCCCAACATGTGGAAGTGGAGGTGTAGCTCCCTTCCTCTCAAACACTGATTCAGTGATATATGGTTGCTTCTATTGAACACAAGGAGGCAAATGTCAGCAGTGTGGTATTGGTTTTTCATGATCGACCAAGTGTACTGCAAACACACACTTTCCAACTATCTTTCCCCCATTCAGATGCAAATAAAGACAATTATATATTTTTTTTTCTACCGTCTTTACTTATTCAATTTTGTGCATCAGCAGTGGGTGAATGAAACCGAGGATGACAGCAGATACAATTAAGAGCATACGGGTGTTTCTTTTTAGAAATAATCTACTGTGACATATTTTACAGCCTGTTGCAACCAGTGTGTCCCCATCCCCAGCAGCTCTAAAGCCAGGGGTCGCTCTTCACTCTGCCATCATCATCATCATCATCATCATTATCATCATCATCATCACTGAGCTACAGTTCATTGTGCTGCTGGCCTGTTAAAAATGTCCACTCAACATGATTTAGATCCCCCCCCACCAGCCCCTCTGGACCCCCCATCAGCAGAGCCTAAAGTGAGTGATGGATTTGCTACATCTGTGGAGTGGAAGAGAGGGGAAGAGGATTCTGGTGCATAAAAATAGAGCCAGAGCCTGCTGGAGCAAAAGACTGGGACTTAATGAGGGATGTAATCATCAATTATTCAAAACACTTAATCATGGTGTTGTGCGATGCTGTTGCACAAACACACACATGCACTTTGGCTGGGGAATGTATTGATATTATATCAATACTGTGATATGAGACTAGATTCTTATTTTTTTGGATATTGCAGTGCTGTGATATGGCATAAGTGTTGTCTTTTCCTGGTTTTAAAGGCTGCATTAAAGTAAAGTGATGCAATTTTCTGAACTCACCAGATTGTTCTATTATTTGCCTTTACCTAATGTACCCATTATATACACTGATGGTTGTCACTTCAGCATCTCATATGGTGCCTCCTAAGGTTTACACAGAGAAAGAGATAGATGGATGAAAATAGATATAAAGAAAAGAAAAAGACTCCTGTTGCTTCACTGTGTGTCTGCATCATTTGATACGGACACTATAAACAAACAGGTGCAATGCAAGGATAAACATTACGTAATCCAGGTGCCCATCCATCAATCATCTATCCATTTATCCTGTTCAGGGTCACAGGAGGCTGGTGACACACAGGGAGAGAGAGGAGTGGGGTACACCTCAGATAGGTTACCTGTTTGCCACAGGAAAAACACAGTGAAATAAGCATCTACTGCTAATTTCATTTTCCAGCTCATCTACTAACCTGCATGTCTTCGGGCTGTGAGGAAACCAACACAGACATGGGGACAACACTGCCAAATAGTCAGACTGAAGATGGCGTTTTATTTTAATTGGTACCATTTTCATACAACACTGAAGCTGCTGTACTGGTTGATAACGAAGCTAAGGTTTTTCATAACATGTACAGCTTCCGTGACAAGACATGTCCACATTAAAAACTGTTTACATGAAACTGATTCGAAGGAGCTCCCACATTTAAAATATGAGCAAAATAAATCACATATCTGCAGATCTGTAAACATTATCAACAGATACATTACTTTAAGGTATCTTTTCTCTTCAATCAGGTCACTAGCAAAAGAGATGACTCAAAAAAACAAAAAGCACGTACTGTATAATGTATATTTGTGTCTCCATAAGCACGTGGTTCATGTTCAGAGCAGCTCACGACAATATTTGAATTCTTCTCAGTGTAAAATAACACATATCTGCTGTGGCTCTGCACATAGTGACAAGCAGTAAAGGTAAAACAAGAACATGGATGGTAGCAGAGTGGATTAGGTACTGCCAAAAAGAATTTTGGGATGCTTTAGGCTAAACCTTCAACAATAACAGCCCCAAACTTCTTTACTTACAAGCTGCTGGCGAGCCCTGGATGAGGAGCCCACTCTTAGCAATTTGTCCAAAGATGACACATCTGGAGAAGCCAGCGGCGCGGTGGGGAGGGGGGGGGGGGGCTTTATCGATGGCTTCCGCGAGATGCTCGAACTTCATCAGTGTGTGTTCTGCTGCAGGGAGAGGAACAGATTCTCCACATCTGTCCTCTGAGCCCAGTAAGAGAGGCGTAGAGGGAATGACTAGGTTTCAGTATACCCCCTCCAGCCCATGGGAGCAATCCTCCAGGGGGTACAAGTACATCTACTCCCCCAGCCCTCCCCGCTCAGTCTCTACTGCCACTACTAGCCATCAGTCAGTCACAGTTCCTGCCTCCTGCCCCGTGTGTCTAATCGCCCACGCACACTGTCACAGCCGCCTGCCCTTCCAGTTAAAACACAGACAGCCAAACAAAATCAATCTTTACTGAGTGTCCGTGTTTAATAAGGCCCTGTTGTTTCTTATGGACTCTGACAACATGATCAGCCCCCACACCACTTCACACACACACACACACACACATATACACGTACACTAGGGAGTAACAACCACACCAATATGTGGCACAGTAAACTGGATTATTTAGCACTATCTCACCTTGTTGTTGGACTGGTTGGCTATCCATTTCTCTCTCAGATGCTGTCACACACACAAACCCACACACACACACACAAACACATACCGAGCTCAGAGAAAAAACTGCATTGCTCTGATGTCATCAACAAACTTAGAGTGAATCACCATGGGATTGTCAGACTCAGGACAAGATTTGCATAATTTCCATTTGTGAATTCCAAACTCTTTGAACTTTGCGCAAACATTTCCTGCCAAACACACACACACACACACACACACACACACACACACACACACACTATGGCAATGTGCAAAAAAAATCTCATGCTGCATATGGAGTCTGTGAAAGTTCCTGGAGGTGAAACTTACTGCCAGCTCTTGAAATAGACCCTTTTAGCACCCTATGGTCTACTGGACTGCTGGTCTGTCTGAACTCTCAGAGTGTAGTGGGGCTATTGGCATTCACTTCCCTGTGGGGTTCTGAGTCAATACAAACCTCTTAAAGCTCCGAAAAAAGGCTGTGTGTGTTTCGGAGTGTGTGACTTTGTATGAGTGTATGTGAGGAAAAGGGGAGAAGAGGAGGAAGGGGAGAGGATGACTGAGATGTTCAAATTCAACAGTCATTTCTCCATCTGAATGCTTTCATTTGCTCCAGACATGCATTAGTTGTAAATACATATTGGTGCGGATATGCAGGTACACACCCACTCACACAGCATCAATATGAAACATCCATGCTTGTGTGTGTATGTGTGTGTGTGTGTGTGTGTGTGTGAGTGTGTGTGTATGTGGACATGGTGCAGGTAATGATGGTGTGCTAAAGCAGAGTCCCACCCCGTTAGAGCCCAGCCTCTCAGTGCCATCCATCATAGTGCAGCCGCTAATGATACCAATACATACACCAGCACAAGAGAGGCCGGGGGAGCTGGGGAGGGGTGAGGGGGAAAAACAAAAAGGGGGACGGGGGGGAAAGAGAGCAAGAGAGAGCCTGAGTTGTGGGGAAAGTAAAAAAAAGAGGCAGATGTGATTAAAGGAGACAAAGAACAAGAATTTGACTTGTAATACTGTACTGTATGTTATGTTATATAAAAATCCATGTCATGCCAATGAAGCTAATTTGAATTTGCATTTGTGAGAAAGGGGGGAGGAGGAGGAGGAGGAGGAGGGGAAGAGGGAAGAGAGAGCTGGTAGAGAAGAGGCAACCAGCATGAAGAGGGAAGGAAATGTGCTGTCACAGGCTGAGGAGTGAAAGACTATCTGTGTGACTGGAATAGGCAATCTGATTCCCCCAGTCCTCCTCCTCCTCCTCTTCCTCTCTATCTCGAACACACACAAAGACACAAAGACATAAACACACACACATTCACACATTCACATACACACACACACACCCAGGATACACACAACACTGCCAAACACACAGAGAAGCTGAGACTGAGGCAGTGTGTATGGGCTCCGTGTGAGTTTCACTGCATCTGTGTGGATTAATATTAAAGGCCAATGGATGCTCCTTGTTTGACATGACCTCTTTGCTTCTCAGGAATAAGACACAAGTCTGCACTCCTGGATATTGTCTTTTATCTTCAGTGATGGCTTTACAGATAATCCTAAAATTCATCTCTGTCTGTGAGATAGATGGGATCAAATTTGGACAGAAAAATCAAAGGGAAATATTCATACTTTAAGCATTTTTTCTTGAGACTCTGACAACACATCACCAGAGCTTCATGTCTCACAGATGTGGTTGAACATGGCGAGTAGGTTTGTCTACATTTATTAATGCCACTTGAAACGTCACTTTCAATTAACGGAATTACTGAAGGAGACACGAAATGTCTTCACAGGGGAAATGAAATGAGAATGAGAAGTGCTTTTTAGAAAAATATCTTGCAATGATCCCTTTGGTTTATTGAAACAAAAAAAAAGTTATTAAAAAAGCCTTTCAAAGCAGTATAATGATTCTATACAAAACAATGTAACCATGTGGCCCCACTGAGCTCAAAAAGCGGTTCTGCTGCGAGACAAACCCCTGAAGGTCAATTCGTAGGCACAACAAATTTGAGAATGTACCTGCTTTCTAATTAAACTTGCACAAGTCCGGTGTCAACCAATTTCCCAAAGTAGGAACTAAATCAGCACAGTCCAAAGCTGAGACTACACTTCAGCCACATTCTTCTTCTGATGCAAAATTAGTATTTCCACACTACCTCCATCTCATTCGGAATTCAGCTGTTGAGAGAGTGACTGAGAGAAAGGGCTGGAGCATTTCTTTCTTTTTTTTTTTTTTTTCCTTCTCATCTTATTCCCAGGACACATCATCCTCTTCACTTCCTGGAGCAAGATGAAGGCCAGTAGGGCTGTGAAATTAGCCTATCAGATGCCTCCACCAGCTAAAAGGAGAACTCTGAATATGCTAATAGACAGGAGATTAAGATATGTAGCTAGGGGCGCCGCCACATGCACACACATTTATATGCACTCGCATGCACGCACACACACACACACGCATACACGCAGGCTGAAACCTTTTATTCTGTGAGTGGAGAGGACAAAATCATAATACAATAGTAGATCTAAAGAGCACAGAGCTTTGGAGAACGTACCATGTCTTTGATGATGATAAAGGTAATGAAAATGATTATTTCTTGTGAGAGGTGAACAGGAAAGAGATTATAAAAAAAAATGAAAAGACAAAGGCATTAAGCAGAGATGCAGATGTGTGTGTCTGTATGTGTGTGGTTATGTGTGTATGATGATATACAGAGAGCCTAGAGAGACTCACTAGATTACACAGGACTCTGTTTGCTCCAGGCAGAGGACACAGGTGAGAAAATCGTTGCCCTTTCCCCTCCTATTGCCTCTTCTCTCCATCTTTCCCTTGGCCCGACTCCCCTGTTACTGGCGTTACACAAACAGGTGCAGCCACCATGACCCCCCCCCCATCCCCTCACCCCACCAGCCTCCCCTCTTCCTTGATCTCCTTTAACAATCTACCCATGAAAAATATCATTTCACCCTTCCCTTTGTCTCCCCTCCTCTTGTGTTTCTCTCTCTGTATGATTGCTCATCTTTCTTCATTGTTGTGCCTGCCTCTCTCCCAGGGCTTGCCATCTGTACAGTAACAGGTGTGCTGTGTATGTGACTGATGTGTTTGTTACCTGTAGCGCTGCCTGCAGCCTCAACCTGCGTGGAGACTGGAGAGTGGCTGCCTATACCTATCTGCCTCCTGACCTACTAGCTAGCTACCACTCTGCTCTCTTTCCCATCTCCTCCTCCCGAGCGTCTCCTTCAGATGGCAACAGGGTGAGGAGCAGAGCTGGAGATGAGCGGTGTAATGAGTTGGGGGAGGTGGCGGCAAGCTGCTGTGTATTTGTATGTGTGTTTGACTGAGCTTCTACCAGCCATGCTGCAGTGGTGTGTTTGCCACGGTGGAGTTTGGGTAATTAGTCCCACCAGTCTGAGTCTGCAAGTATGTGTTACCATATATCTGTGTGTGTGTGTGTGTGTGTGTGTCGCCTCATCTCATTAGTCTCACAGGTGAGTGATTAAACACTCTGCAACACCTGGAAGTGTTCCTCCTACCCTCCATCCCTCCCATTTCTGCCGTTTTCTTAATTTACAGCTACACCCCCGAGGACTCCCCAGGCCCAGCCACAGGATGTCACACACACACACACACACACACACACACACACACACACACACACACACACACACACAAATGGGTGAAAAATTAAGGAAAAACTGACATAAAGTTTCTCAGTAAGGTCCTGGGTGTTGATTCTACAGTCTGTGAATTCTACTGGAGGGATGAACACCATTCATCCAAAATATATTCCCTCATTTGGTGTTTTGATGATGATGGTAGAGAGTGCTGACTAACAAATTGGCCTGAAATCTCCCATCCCAGATCTGGTAACTGCAAACACCATAGTATATGATTCACATCATTTTCATACTAGAATGTAAAAGACCACTCCCATCAGGACAGAAATGTTTCATTATAGGATAAAGGTGATCACTCATAACAACTTTGTATTGATCTGTAATGACCCTTCCCTCTAGAATGGAATAGAACATATCTTTATTGTCATTGTACAAAGCACAATGAAATTGGGGACAAGTGGACCACAGTAAACAGAGCCAGTAGATCCCCTCACTGTAGCATTCAGATCTGTTACATTTGTCAACTGTCTGTATACCCACACTTTAGTCTAGACTCAATGTCCTTTCAGACATTGAGTCTGTAACATTGTTGGCTTAATCTATTTAGGTAATGCTCTTGTGGTTTCAAATACAGGGCTTGTTTTGGAGTTGCAATATACTTGCACAACATTTATCTGAAACTTGAAAGTTTTTATATGCTCATGTGGCGTCACATTTCTACCACAGGCTAGATCAATGATGGAACTTACTTTTCTGTTGAAGCCTAAATGAATAGCTGGTGTGACCTCATTTACTTCATCACAATTTCTTAGGAATGAATGTAGAATTCTGCTCAGCACAACTAAAACTGTTATCTTCTGACTAAAGTCTTGATCATAGTTGTCCAAGATGTATTTTTCTTCTTTTGCATCCCACCACAAGGAAAAGCAGATCTGACTTGAAAGTAATCTTCCCACAAGTTAAAATTGGCTCATTCACAGCATGTCTTGGTTTCTAGATTAGATATTATTGGTGTATAAGAAAAGATAATTACATGACACATTCAAAAAGCTGCTCTAAATGTCTCTCTGGCTATTTAACCTTGTGTCCAGCTTCCCTTACCTTGTGTATCACCTCTGATAATATAACAGCATTCAATTCAGCCTTGAGCATTATTAGAAGTTTCACACAAATGTCACCAAGCCTGGGCTAGATTACTGATGTGACTCGGGGGGGCTTATTCAAATATGAGGCTAACAAGAGAAATTGTCTGCATGTTTGCGTAATGAAGTGCGTGTCTGAAAGGGGCTTTAAAAAACACTTGTAACACATATTGATAGGGAGGAGAGAAAGAGTCTGAGGGAGCCGGGAAGGAGGGAGATACTGATGAGGATCAGAGTACTCAGACTGCCAATCTAACATCCAAGCATCCAGCCAGAGCACCAACTACCCAAGTATACAATGAATCATACACCATGTAGTCACAGTAGGAGGCAGTGAGTTGCAGAAGAAGCCATAGAGGAATCCACAGCACCATGCCGTCAGTCATTTAATAAACCATACAGGCAGTCACTGCAGCAGGCAGACAGTCATATGGCCAGTTGTATGGGGCTGCTTTGATATTATTATTGCGTGTTTGTCCCTGAGGGCTTAGATGTGATGGATGTCAGCGTGTGTAGGTAATAAATTGCTGAGGTCAATCTACTCCGGTGAAGAGGTTCGCTCTCGGGGAAGGCCACCTGCTAGACAATGCAGGCTTCCAATATTCCCCTCAGCACACATTTCCATTCATTCCTCAGTCCTCCGTTTATCAGACTGGGGATCATTAAGTTGTTCTCTCAGGAGAGCTCTGGTCCAAGGCAAGCGTGAGGGGATCACAGTAAGAACTCATTTGAGGGGCGATTTACAGCAGAGGCCAAGGTAAGAGTCTGTTTTCTCCGGGCGAGTGGAGGGTCTCCGGAGAGAGAGGGGAGGATGGAGATAGAGGAGGAGAAGGAGGAGGTGGAGGGGGTAAAAGGTGAGACAGTGAACTCATCGCCAGCTCTAAAACCTATTAGACACCCACACGAACGCATGAGGGCACAGACGCGCACGCCGGGTGGCTGGGTGCAAAGCGAGGGCTGGGTGAGGTGAGCTGGGCAGATCACAGCAGCGGGTAGTATGACTAATAACATTGCAGAACTCACTGAGGCACACCAGGCAATCACAACCATTTCTCACCTCACTTCTCTCTGTCTCTCACTTCCTGCTGCTCCTTCTTTATCCCTCCCTCTGTTACTCACTTCTCTTCCTGCTCCTTTCCAATTCTGACATCTTTAAGTACTTTTTGACTGGATGGCTCCATTTTGAACCCGTGCTTCAAACTTGATCTTTTTTTTCTTCGAGTCCCTTTAATATAATTTAAATATAAATAAGAATTTTCTTACTTTTTTTTTAACAAAACGGTGCAGGCTATTCAGACTGACTGCTGTAGCACTTAGCTGCTTTATGATGTGCAAGTTTAAAGCTTAGAGCTGCACCATGTCAAAGAAATTGGTCCCTCCATGCTCCTACTTACAGTACATTCATAATGTCAAACAGGAAAATACAGGCGAGGAAGAAGAATGAAGAAGAGTCTTCACACTTTATACAGTCTTCTATAGGACAGATACTATTAGGCTACAAGAGACTCGAGCAATGTGAATCTACAAGCTGCTCCGTGCTATTTGAAATCATAAGTATGCTCATAAACACACGCCAAATATGATAGTCCAGTCATCCACATCATATTATCAACTTCAAAATAAGCCGCCGACAAATATTTCTGTCAGCTCCAGCCATGGCATTATGAGTGTGTGTGTGTGTGTGTGTGTGTGATTGAAACCATCAAATCAGTTCACAGTCATTTAATCTTCCAGCTCTTAGATCCTGCCTGTTCCATTAATCCAGCTTTATGCACGCACACACACATGAAGTGAGTGTGGCCCCCTCGGCTGAATGGGTGGTCTTTTAACACCCTAGTTTCCAAAAAAAATTACTTATCACGCTCATCAGCCCTCAGACTGGTATGGATAGAGAGGAGTCGTTATCTGGGAGCGTATCCAGCTAATTGAAGGCTGCCTATCTTAATGCTCAGATATAGAATATGAGGGAGGGAGGATATGTGTGTGTGTATGTGTGTGTGTGTGTGTCAGTGTGAATGAGTGTGATAGAGAAAGGGGTCATGGCCTAGGGGTAAGGGGGCCATAAAAAGCATTATTATACTGAAAAAAATAATTTACCCTTCAGTTATATGTCCTCTTCATCATTGACTGTGTGTGTGTGTGTGTGTGTGTGTGTGTGCATCAGAGTGTGTGACTGCAACAGCCCAGTAGAGTATATTACGTCAGGCAGGTGGATGCTCAGTTGAACTCGATCAAGGAGCACAAATGACCTGAGAGCAGGTGATTGAATCCTCCACTCAGCCTTAAAGAAGACCCCCGTCTGAGAGGCTGACCACACACACACACACACACACACACACAGAGAAGATTTCTAGATCCTTGAACTTGCTCAAGGAGGTTAAAGCCAATCTTTTTAATTTGGCTTTAACCAAGACCACTGACCACTAGGGTTGCAAAATTCCGGGAATTTTCAAACTTGGAAACTTTCCATGGGAATTAACGGGAATTAACAGGAATTAATGGGAATTAACGGGAATAAACCGGGAATTTACTAAACTGAAGGTATGTTCTTATTAGGGAACTTAAATATAGTTGTTTAAAATAATATTTTAGCATAATCCTGACTTAAACAACCAGATATCATGCAGTACAGTTGAATATCTATGCTATCTGAGACCACGCCCCCTACATGCACTGTGCATTCCTCCATCACATGCACAGATGATGTCTACAGTTCTGGACCACCCTTTTGAGCCCAGAGCACACAACTTGAAGCCTGACTTTTGAGCCTGTGGTTTTGATGACATTATATGGTAATATATTTAGGGATATTTTTATGTGTAAGTGCTATATTTAGCCTTATGGTGGAAAAAATAAAACTGGTCAAAACCAAATAAACCACAATTTATACAGTAAATATCACTTCAACAGACAGGAGTGGAACTTTGATGTTACTAGTTATATCATTTGCACCTTAGTAAATAACAATAACTAATAGTTTTAAAAACATCTTGTATATTTTGGATTTTATGAGTTGTATCTCCACCGGGACACATTGGACACACCCGTCAGGGATGTACAGCTTCACTGACACATTGTTGTATTTTTTCAGAGTTGTGTGTGAAACCATTAAGAATAATAACATTTAGTTCTTTTTTTAATATTAAATTATAAATAATTTTATAATTTAATGTAACTTCAACAGCTCAGGGACATCAAGCGACATTGTGCACCTTTTTTCATCGTCAACTTAAAATAATGTTCTGTTTTTTAATGAAGGGGTGGACTTTTTTTTATCCAATTAATCAATCAAATGATGATACCTTTCCACTAAATTACCCTCAGTTGCCATAAATTCCCATAAATTCCCATTTAATTCCCATAATTCCCTTAATTCCCATGGAAAGTTTCCAATTTGGAATATTTCCAAAATTCCCCAGCTTAACTTCCCATGGAAATTTACCGGAAACTTTCCGGAAATTTACCGGAAATTTTCCACCCCTTTGCAACCCTACTGACCACACTGAAGCTACATTAAGCAATATTATTTATACTGACAGTGACAGGTGGACATTATGACTCTTTTAGGTGAACAGTCCTACTAATCCCATTCAGAGTCAACACCAAAGTATGCAGCTCTTCACACATTTCAGAGAGGTAGTGTGAGGGGAAGTGTGATAGAGGGGAGATGACGATGGGTGACAAATTAAAGAAAGAAAGAAAAAAAGTAGATCTGAATGCTTGACCCAAAGAGTGTGAGGATCCGGTGGCTCTGTTATGCTGTGGGGCCCATTTTACTGGAATGATTTGGGACCAGAAGAGTCACTGCAAAGCAATCCAAAGTTGTTGTGAGTGATAACCTTTATCCTGTGATGAAACATTTCTATCCTGATGGGAGTGCTCTCTTCCAGGATGACAATGCCCCTATCCATAGGACATGAGGGGTCACTGATATACTATGGCCTTCACAGTCACCACATCTCAACACAATTGAACACTTATGGGAGATTTTGGAGTGGCGTGTTAGACAGCGCTCTTTATCACCATCATCCAAAAGCATCAAATGAGGGAAATCTTTTGGGTGAATGGTGTTCTCCAGTAGAGTTCACCGACTTCAATGCAAATGCACATTGAAGCTGTTCTGGCAGCATGTGGTGGCCCAACACCTTACTAAGACACTTTATGTTGGTTTTTTCCCCTTAATGTGTCATCCATCTGTACATTTCCTCCCAGTGGCGGCAACAACCGACTACAACCCATCATGGTGTCATGGCAGTCAGGACAATGGTTGCTGCCCAGCTGAGCCATACAGTATAAGCTGAGTGGCCCAGTGAGGGAGAACAGAGCAAATGAAAGAAAAGACTGAGGTTGTACAGAGAAGACATGGCTTTCATTGTGTAAGACAGCGAAGTAGAATTTGGATTTAAATACCTGTTCTGGTTTTGTTTATCTTCTGTCTGCAAGAATTAGGTTGAGCTGTTATGAGTAGCTTGAGCACACTTCAGTTTAAGTTGGAGAACAATTCCTTGCAGTCTTCATTTCCTGCGAACAAACCTCAAAAGCTCCAAGAGTAAAGCACCACTCAAAACATCACATCCTACAAATATGATTTGCCGGCCTGACACAAAACAATGTCAGTTCATATAACGCCATGAGCAGTCACATCTAGCACATTATAGAAGTTGCTGCTTACAAAAGCCAGTTACTCACTACCTGATCATTGTGAAACAGTAGAGAGACTTGGGAAAGAAGTGGGGGGGGGTCTGCTTCTCTGTAGTTGTAAATAATGAGCAGGTGGAGAGATGGTGGAGCCTAATGGGATGTCCATGTTCCCGTGTTTCTGCTGGATTAGCTTGCAATTGTTTGCTAACAGCTTAACAGCTATAGGCTCAGCCATAAGAACATGATAAGCTGATACAGTATCAAAGCTCTATGCTATGAGGTGGGTTTTTGGGTGTCCTCATGCCTACTAGTAGTCAGAAATTGCTTAATGCAGGTTTAAGCTACTTTAGGCTTTTATAAAATTGAATGGTACAGCTGTATTTTATTTCCTGTAAATGCTTGTCTAATAAATACATGCTTACTAGCTCTAATGCTCCATTTTTACAGCTCAATCTAAAGCACAAAGCCACAATATCTAGCTCTGGGCTGATTCGAGCTGCAAATTCCCAGCAGTTACTGTAAGTGAGGACTGATTCATTTTATCTTTATTCCTAATGTGTATTTATGTGTCTGTGGGTCAAATCCTCTTACACGACTGCCAGTAAACAACATTTCAAATAGGGGGGAAAAAATGAAAATGCTGCCACTAGAGGGATGTATTTTGAGTCATTAGGATGGTGCCGATTGTGTGTTAGAAGACATTAATAACATAAATGCATTAGGTAAACTGAGTAATAACACTACAGTTGTCTGTCTGATTTTGGATACAGAACATCTTCCTGTCCAATTCTACAGCAGGGAGTCAATCATTTCCTGAACTGATGGTGAACATAGTGCAACAACTGCTGAGAGTATTATGAATGTGATAAGAGCATATTCTAGGTGACAAATACATTGCAAAAAAAAGGTGCTTAAAATGGCAGTGAGTCAATGAGTCAATTAGTGGATTATGATCACTGGTTATGGATTTGTGGAATTGGATTTATAAGACTGTAAATACTGGTCTAGGGGCAAATAAATACCTATATTGTGACATTGGAAGCTGTAGTATCTCACAAATGTTTTTAATGAAATGACTCCTAAGACATCAAATTTCAAATCAGCAGGAAGAGTCAAACTGTCCATTCTTGAATTTGCTGTGAAATCAAAATGATGCTTGAGAGCTAATTCCCAGGTTATAAACAATGTATTTATGCTTCCTAGTCTTGATAGACAGGTTAGTGCAGGATGAACGTGTCAATAATTTAAAGGGGTTGAGTGCTTGAAGGTAAGACAGAATGAACATGGGTCTCTTGTCACAGGTACAGTCATCTGTGTATCTTAGGAAGTGAAATACAGTAGTTTGCAGGTGGGCATGGATGAAATGAACATTTGGTGAACATCTGACAATGCTACTGAGTTTTAAATGCATTAGACCTGCTCATTCATAATCTGGCCCACTTTCTCTTAGTAGACCCAGTAGTGGCTGAATGGCTGACCTCTGCACAGACAGTCCAAAAAATGACCTACAGAAACAATGACTGGAAATATGACAGACTGCATTTAATCTGCTCCCCTCACCTCTCTGAATGAACAGCAGGGGGTGGGCAATGAGTGTGTGTGTGAGTGCACAGTGGGAGGTAGTGGGATGGGCAAAGAGAACAGCAGTGTGCGGCCAAGTTTCTGCATGTGCGCAAGTGTGTGTGTGTGTGTGTGTTCTTACACGCGAGTGCTGACGACTCAGCATGGGGAATAAATGACCGAACCTGAGCAGTGAAATGGCCACTTACAGCTCTGCTGCACCATTGACATTGAGGAGCTTCAGTTATTACTTACCTCGGCCTTAACCTTCTCTGAGCTTCTTCTCTTTTATGCCTCGCTACATTTTACACTCATACATAAACATTCTGCCTGTTACTCTGTTTGCAGAAGTATAAAGAAACGGCATAATTTGAATCACTCTTGTTTCGCATTAATATTTTCAGGGCTACGGTGAAAAAGTGAGCTCTGCCTGAAAAGAGTTGTGTAAAACATTAGTTACAGGTAGAGCACAGTATGCAAAAAATACAAAAACACTAAAAACTAAGCCTCAGAGGACTCCACTGTTGCTTTAATGCTGCATGAAAAAAATGGATCCCATTTTGATCATTTTTATGTTTCTAACTTAATTGAAACTTAACTTGCTTTATGGAATGAGCAGATTTCATGACCCATGAAACACCATAAAAATCCATCCGAAAGGCGCTTGGGTATGACACTGAAGCGCTGTGAGCCATGAGAGAGCTTAAACACGCAAGTTTGTAATTGAGTGAAAACGCATGTGTAGGTGTATGTTTGTCATGGATGAGAATATGTATGTGTGACAGTGTATGTCAGATAACGTGAGCTCAGCAGGCTGACTTGCAGCAGCATCTGGGCTCCCACCAGCCCATCGGAGCCCAGCCAGCGCTGTACGAGCCCCGGCACCAGATGCTCCGGGGAGGGATCTAGTGATGTGGTTCCGGCCCAGGGGCAGCTCTTCTGTCTTGGACGCAGATGCCACATTCAGCCTCTCTCCCCTTCCCTGTTTCATCTGCTTCAACAGATGTCTAGCACACAAGGCAGCCCTACCACCGCCTATGAGGAACTGAATTAGGTTAGCAGAGCACCCTGTCTTTCAAAACTAGACAGGGTCAGACATGCTGTGTCACTTCCACATGACTGAATATACTGCTGCCACACTGTGAAACACCACTGAATTAGGTACAGTGAGGACAGTGGCTAATGATGGATATTGAATTGTGGCTAATCTTTACAAACATTGAGAGTAAGGGAGAGACAAGTGGGAGAATCATGGGACGGTTAAAAATTCATTAATGTGCAGCCACGGAAAGGCACAGATGGAGAGAAAGTGAAAGAGAGACAGAGAAAGAACGAGGAGGAGAAATATAAAGAGGAAACCCTCCGAGGAACACATCTCTCCATTCTGGTCTCCGTCTATTTCTTTTTCTAACTAACTTTGTTGCAGTCTCACAGTGAGTGTGGAAGTCAGTGGAGCTGTTCCACAGGGAAGTGTAGCTAACAAACCCCCCAGCAAAACTGAAAGCCCATTCCCATTCTCCCTCTGTGCTGTACTTGCATTCATTAGCCATTGTATTCCTTGAATAAAGAATATGGTACAAAACCAGGCTTCTCCGCTCCTTTGTATATAGCTGTATGAAAGGCAGAGAAAAAAGAGAAAAAAAACTCCCCACAAATTAAAATGTAATTTATGATGCTTTGTTTGCCACTTTCTCTCCAGCACCTAAAATGTCATGAGTAGCATGTAATTCTGCTGGGGTCTGCTGGGGCACGACACAGGCCAATGTACATCGCTGTAAGAGTGTGTGTGTGTGAAGTTTGAGGGGGGGGGGGGGTTAGTGTTGGGGGGTGGTCAGGGATCTTGACTTCTGGGGAAATGAGAATGTAAGGCGTTGAATTAATTGAAGTGTTAATGTGCTGTGACTCCAGTGTGGCACCCGTGCTACTGTGTGTGTGTGTGTGTGTGTGTGAGTGTGAGTGTGAGTGTGTGTGTGTGTGTGTTTTCACCTCCCGCAAACGCCTGCTCTAAAGTGCTTTTGTTTGCTGTGAAAACCCATTAACAAAGTGAACACCTTTGCGATTTCGCCCAAAAGTGGTGCTCACTGGAGAAAGAAAAGAGCAGTGGGTGGAACAAGACGTGTACAGAAACATAGAGAAAAAAAAAACAGGATAGAAAATGTGATAATGATGATGTGAAATAGTAATGGTGGTGTGAGTGTGAGTAGAAAAAACCCCCCAAAGAACTCACTAGTCTCAGTTCCATAATCAACATCTCATTTGAAACAAGAGGATCCCTGAAGCTATGCTACAGGCAGAGAGAGATGGAGGGAGTAGAGGGTGAAGAGAGAGAGAGAGAGAGAGAGAGAGAGAGAGAGAGAGAGAGAGAGAGAGAGAGAGAGAGAGAGAGAGAGAGAGAGAGAGAGAGAGAGAGAGAGGGACAGGCAGGAGAAAAAAAGGAGATAGTGAGAATATGGCAGGGACGGAGAACCGGGGACAAAGATTGGGAGAACACAGAAAGGACACAGTGAGGGTAAAGATGTAGAGCGGTGATTAAGGGCGGTTGCTCATTCATTTTCAGTCTGGTACTGAAAGGCAGAAGGTAGCCAATTACACAGTGCTCTGCTGTAACCTCAGTAAATATATGTGTGACATCAACTGACTCCAATGCCAACTTTTCTAATGCTCTGAAATGCTCACACACCTGTGATTGCACACACATATCTGCACCATATCTGCTCAGCAATGGATTCACATCACATAGCTTAACAGGTAAGATTCTCTGCAAACAAGTAGAGAACTAGAACTATACACAGCGACCCCCTTTTAGTCATGTGCTGCTTCCATTTCAGTCACAGCCCTGTCTGAAGCCAGCAAACTGCAAAAGACAGACCTTGCCAAACCCACGCAACAGTCTTTTTGCGGGCAAGACGAAGGGAAAGTGTGTGTCTGTGTGTGTGCGCCGTTGTTGTGGCTTCAGATGCTAATCCCAGTGGTGTGGACAGATTATGAGTGTTTTTAAGAAGATTACAGATTACAGACTGCAGAGGCAGATTAGCTGGCAGCTCAATCAGCACCTCTGGATAGGACTAGCCTGCACTCTCTCACTCACCGCGGCCCCTCCGTGGTGTGTTTGTGCGCATGTAGTGTGCTTCAGCTCCCCTGTTTGCATTCAAGAGGTAATTGCGATTGGATGTAATGATAGCTCTGGGCGCATCCGGTGTCTTAAAGTATATGTATGTTTGCATGTGTGTCTATGTGATGAATATTGATTGGACAGGTATCACAGACATTGCATTTTCCTTGGAGTGAATAAAGGCCAGGAAATAGGGTACATATACACACACAGACACTCCCAGAGTGCTATAGGGACATTCTCGATGCCAATTATGTGTGAAAAAATGTCACACACACACACACGCCCACACACATACATAAAGAATGTCGATCAATGGGAGGGGCAGCCAGCCAAGAGCCAGTCAATTCTCCCTCTATCCTTTCAGTGAAACCCCTACTGCAAAAAATATCAATATTTAACATGTTACACCCTGTTTAAAATACCTCAGCAGGCAGGTAGAAACTTCACTGCTATTTCTTCTTTTCTTGCTGGGGAGTGAGAGGGGGTGTAAGATTTTTACTTTTAATATTTCAGATGAGTATGGGGAGGTTAGAGGAGATGTGAGTGCTTTTGCAGCTTCTTTGACTCACACTGAGGAGAAGTCAGCTGTGGTTCAACCATGGGTCAGACCTGTGCTGAGACATCCACAGTGAACTCCACTTAAACTTGCAAAGGTGAGGTGGAGAAATGGCAGGATACAAAACGCCTGAGGAGGAAATGTGCACAGTAGTTGCATTATTGCAGTTGTTACCCAAAAGGGAATCATAATTACTGCATGTTTTGATGTTAGACAGTATCAATGGGGAGGACAGGTTTGTATAGAGCTCTGTTTAAAGGTTTGGACACCGTGGACAAAATCAAACATGAATTGCATTAACACAGCAGCTCATCTTTCAACTGACTAATTACATTTTAGTTGTTTGGGCTTTTTAGATATTTACCCAGAAGCTCACCAAAATAACATCTCAGTAGGTGTTTCATTGATGGAAAACAAATGTACTCAAACTGAGCATACAGATCAGAACCAAATGGAACCAAAAGTTATTCAATTTGAGTCTGAAATGATCCGAATGAATTGAGACCAATATTCAGAATTGTGTCAATTTAGAAATTAAGTGTGCAATCAATGCTGCGATGGTTGGTAAAATAGGAAGAGAACGTGATGAACATGGATGACTTGGTGAATGATAGTTATCTTCATGCACACGTTTAACTCCACCACAGCTGCCTGCTCACTGTTTTCAACACAGCTCATTTAAAGAAATGTCACTGAGACACAGCGGGCGCTCAACCAAGCAGGTAACTTGAATAAGGTATCAATTTATTGCAGCACTGAATTGTATCTATAGCAACAAGTGTCACTGGGGTGCCTCGGTAAAGTAGGCAGCTTTGTGAATGATGAGGTTATTTTTAAACTCTATGGATTCATCAAGTTTTTGGAGAAATTTGACACATCTGAATTATATTTGAACATTTTTCACAAGGCTTCTAGAAAATACAGCAAGTTGTGAAACTTTACTGGCTGATAAAAATACAGTATATGTTGTTCTTTGGTCATATTGGGTCCAATGAAAGCTTGTAGTATACACAGCCAAGACTCAGAGCAAGTAAAGTTGGATCTGATTTGGAAATAGGACAGAGACCCAGTTGTCCTCAGTTCCCCTGGTTTTCGGCTGATCAAGGAAACACCAATCCACCTCATTGTGCTTAATGGCCACTTTTACTTTTAAAGAAGCAGTGCAACAACCCAAACTTTACACAGAACAGAGTTAAAGGAAAGCTTTGAGCTTAATGTAATTCTTCAAAGGTGGTGTTTCATTCATTCTTTTACAGCCTGGGATATTCATGCAGACATTTACATGGTGTCAGAGGGTTTTCTTTGCGGCATAAAAATTCAGGGTGAAAAGAGGGCTTTCCAGATATCAGAGGTACACCATGTTTCCAACTGAGATACAAATTCAGAGTTACAAGCCTACTTTTGCAAAGGCTGCGAAAAGCTTTAGGAACCGGAACAGTAAGCTCCAGCTTCCAATGATTTCTTGATGTCAAAACTACACAGCCTAAAAGAGCCCTTTTATGTTTAAGATTTAGTCCAACATTCATCCAACAAGTATTGACTGTTGTTATACAGTACACATATACACAAAACCTATGCTGCATTCATTTTAAAAAAATGCAGGCTGGGTTGTGCAAAGTGACAGAGAATGGGCCAAAAGAAAAGGGAGGCCAAGACTGTAGACAGAACAGACGGAGATGAGAATTGAAAGAGGGAGAAAGAGAGCCTTCGACAGTGTTTTCTTTGAGAGTTTCTACACAATACTCTGTGGGTTTCTATGACGACCTGCAGTCGCCTGCTGGGCCCATACAGGCTGAAGTAAGAGGTCTGTTTGGCACTCATGAAAAAGTATTGAAATCCTTTAACTAGGTTTAAGAAGCAGCACTACAATGCTAAAATAATTAACTGAAATACATGTCCTGCATTTAAAAAAAAACTATCATATGGTAAAATGGGAATAATCAAAAGGGCATATAATGAGGGATGGTCCATTTTAGACAGGTGGTCATGTTCACTAAGAAAAATAACTATGATTTGGGGTAGTTCTAAATGTAAAAATGCACTATTTGCACTATTTAATGGATGTTTCTCATGTCAAACCATGAATCCATCCAGTAACTAATAATAATAAGTCATCAGGTAAATAAGGCAGAGTAAGAAAATACAGTATTCCTCTTTATCTACAGTGAGTAGAGATATAACATCTCAGATTGAATATACTCAGATTAACCAACTAAAAGGAAGAGAAAAGAAAAGAAAACAACAACATGGTGCTCTCACTTACAGGTATACATTTGCAGGTAGCCTATGTATCTGATGCAGAATGTCTGCTAGACAGAGAGAGGGAGAGAGTGAGAGTGAGAGGGGAGAGTGAGGGTCTGCAGAGCACAGCTTCATGATTAATGCGGCTTTTAGCTGCAGCGGAGCCTGGGCCCCCCCAAAAGCAAACTGACCGGGTCGCCCATTCAACTCTCCTTCCCTCTTTCTCCATCAACCCAAACCCAGTGACTGTGAACCAGCTATATAGCCCACACACACACACCATTGACTACATTTCTACACTAACACACATCAACATCCACTGTAGCCTATACAGCGTTTCACTTGGTTTCACTTCACTCCCATTATGAGCCTTGAACCCTTCAAACTGGACAAAACCTGCACATCAGGAACATTACTTTAACCGCTGAAAATATGAAATCAAAGTTTATAATAGTGTGCTGCCATACTACTGTAATATCACCGCTAACTAAAAAAAAAGACGAGGAGGTGCAGTAAGGTCACAAATACCGTTATGTAGTCTGTAATAAGGTTTCTATAAAGTCTCTATCAAGTGCTACAGATAATGCTCCTTACATATTTTCATTGGAGGCAAAGCAGGAGGCAAATACACACACACATATACACACACACACACACACACACACACACCAGGCAAGAGAAAGCACGTCAAGTACACGTTCAACTGAAAATATAGCTCTTATTTGTCTCAGAATAAACTTATTTACAGTGAATCATTGTGAATACTGTGGTGTTCCGGCAGATGGACGCCCCGTGAAGCACAACTACATATAATGAGACAGATGCCAAATGCAGCACTGTCTCTACCCCCGCCTAACATCACACACAAACAGCCCTGACCACTATGTTTCAGTGAGGGGGTCACATAACCGCGCGACACACACACACACACACACACACACACACACACACACACACACATATATCCGCGCGACACATATACACACACGCGCTCACACTGCACCAGCACCACCAGCACCACCATCACCAGCACTACTACCAGCAGCAGCAGCAGCAGCAGCAATAGATAATTCATTGCAGTGATAGGAGCAGTGAATCCACAGGCTCCTCTAAGCTTCACATACACCAACTATCACACACGGATCTGAAAGTACACACTAGTCTGTGCACTCTGCGCGCAGGGCCGGTACGAGAGTCGTGCACTTGTGCTGCAGCCGTGCCGGCAGTTTGCATTGGCGCACTTACCTTTGCACTACAGCGAAAATTAGCACAGTTAGTTCCCATTTTGTGAAAAAAAAAAGGCTTAGAATCCACTCATTCCCGCGTATCTCCTCCTGGTGTGCTCAGACATCCACAGTGTGTTTCAGCAGGGAGAGTAATCCAGTTTTCCATCCCGGGGAGAGAGCGCTCGCAAGCTTCCCTACATCTTTTTTTCACAAGCCCCACAAAACTATGCCAGGCTTCTTTTCAGCGCGTTTTTTTTTTTCCTCCTTTCTCCTCTGCCCCCCTCTTCTTTCCTCTCCCTCTCTCTCCCTCACTGAGGTTGCCTGGTTACCTCTTTCTGTAGGCTGGTTCAGACCGCCGGCCGGCAGCCAATCACAAGCCCGGGTTCATCTTAACCCCTCCGCTGCTGAACTGTCCTGATTTCCAGCTTTCAAGGAGTGGTGGGGGGGTGGTGGGGGGTGGGGGGTGCAGAGGGGGTGAGGAGAAGAAAAAAGTACTGGGAGATGGTGAAGGATTTAGAAAATGTATATTAACAAAACCATAATGAGCAAGAGAAGATGAAAGGAGAAGGAGTGGAAGAGGATGAAAAGAAGGGGTTTGATGGGTGGATTTAGGTTTAAAATTAAAAAAAAAAAAAAGTTGTGGCAGAAATGTCATAAGACCTGTTCACTGTTTGCTCAGACAATGTGTTAGATGTAATTTAAAGGCTGTTAAAAGATGACTGCTGTCCAAACTTTACTATCGTCACACCCTTGCTTTTTCACACACACACACACACACACACACACACACACACACACACACACACACACACACGTAGTAATGCTGACGAAAAACAACTCATTGAGTCATGAATGCACGCAAGCAGCCGTCATTCAGCAAAAGCTATTGATCGGTTCACCACCTGCGGCTAAGTCGTGCAGCTTCTTCGTGTGTGAATGCATGAGTGTGCGTGAGTCATGGACTTGGCAAACTCAACATGGTGTCTAACCTTCTTGGTCTGAGAGTGGGAGCACACTTGAGGTTTTGGAAGTGAGAAAAATGTTTTAGGAGAAGAGAAAGAAAAAACATCATGTTGGTCTATAAGAGAGATACTACTGCTCCCTCACTACTGGTTAAGTGATCAATACAGCAGCAGACTGACAACAGAAAACTGGAATATATGAAAGGATGATGCAACTCTGCTGACTTCACTGAACCATGTTGTTGTGCTGTTTCATTCCTTTCCTCCATTCTCCCTTAAGCCCTTACCCTTGTACAGCTGCCCCCCTTTAATCCACACCTCTTCCTTTGACTGTTCTACCCTGTACCTCATCAACAACCTTTCTCCTCCACTTGCCCACCTCAGATCATCCTCCTCCTCCAGATGTGGAGTGCTGCTGTCAGGGGTTCAGGACACAATTCCTCTGATCTCTCCAAAGACTGGAGGACACTTTGTACTCTTCCACCTGAACCACCTCTTCCAAACATCCAAACAAGGGCGTAGGTTTGGTTTCAGAGGTGGTAGAAACATAAGGACAGGGAGGAAAATGTCAAGGAGGCAAGTTATGGTCTGGTTATTTTGGAAAATATAGTGCTGTTGCTTGTTGTAAACTGACATTGAGAGTGTTAAAAAAAGGACAAAACAAAACTATACAAGCAGAAGTCCTCTAGCAGCTCACAGTGTTGGACTAGACTGGATCAAATGTGTTGTAATGATTGCTACTATGATAATGCTGAACCACACCAAAGAGCGGCAAAATGTAGCTTGCCGTAAAAACTACATTTTTCTGCAGCTGAGGGGTGTGTCCTTTCATTTCTGTCATCCTGTATGCTGCAATAATACATTACTGATGTGAACCAAAAAAACTATTGTTGACAATTGACAATGACCGTTTCCAGTAGTACAGTACTTCGATGTGATGCTACTTTATACTTCTACTCCACTACATTTATCTAACAGATTCAGTTACTTTTCAGATGACACATTGCAAAAAAAAAAGCAGTGTCAGGGTCACATTTTCTCTTAACAGCTCCACCATATAGTGATTTTTCCTTCTAAACTTACATGGTTTCATTTTAATGAATGTTCAAATGATCCAATATTTCACCAGGAATTTACAAAAAGTATTTAAAAAAAAAGATAAATTTTCCCTTCCAGCAGCTACATACTACTTACACACTGTAATTAGTATTTTTCTTAAATACTTTAAGTACATTTTGATGCTACTGTAATAGCCTACTTATGTACTTTCAGCACACAAATGGGCTTTTACATCGTTGTATTGATACTTGTACTTAAGTAAAGGATCTGAGTACTTCTTCCAGCACTGTGTGTAGGCTACAATCTAGCATGTTTTTGGACAAGACATGCACTTTCTCCCATGCACTGTCACATATATGATCATGATGTTGTCTATGTTCCCAACATAAACTTGAAACAGAAAGGAAAGTAGAATTATAAAACCGCAAATCCAAATAGTGACCCACATTGAACTACAGCATCTCAGTTCAAACTCACTAGTCACAGCAAGCAGATTGTTGATCTCTAGCCATACAGTAATTGTACAATGTGTTATTGTACAGTACGGGGTGTGAAGAAACAGCCATACTCAGTTCATCTTCCATTGTAAATATATTTCAGGCTGGAAGGAATTATTTTAAACATATGTTGACACATCAGAGGACCGTGGATTGATTGGCTGCAGGTTTACTCAGGCTGCAAAAACTATTACCAACTTTTATTTCACTGCAGATGGCTGCAGGTTTTCTGTAGAGATTGTACGGCAGCTTGCTGCAGGATATACTCCGTAACTCTTTGGTGTGATTTCACTGCAACTTCCCAGTAATGTATAATCCTTCCTCAATATTACTAACCACTGTGCAATGTTTTGGTGTCTCATAAGACATTAAATTCATGGATGTGCTACTGAAACCGACCTTTGTGGATCATTTTTCAGTATCTCCTGATACCTGAAGTAATACCACCCCAACAACACAGCTCGTTTTTTCACCATCACAGTGCCATTTTCAGTCTGAACACCTGGGTACTTTCAATCCATCATCTTGACTCTATCATCATTGTTTAGATTTGCAAGCTAGATAGCTACCTAGAAAATAAATTGATGTTACAAGGATGAGTGACAAAGTGATGTTCAGTGACTGTTTCAGCCCTTGAGGTTACATATGAGGTTATGCACATGCATTGAAACCTCATTTCAATCCATATTTGTCCATCATACATTTTTCTATGATGCCCAACCACTCTCTCCTCATCTTTTCCTTCCCTGCTCTGTTTTTCTTCATAAGTATAGCTGTAGTTTACCCTCTCTATCTGTGCAGAGCCCTCCTGTCTATCTCCCTCCCACACCTCAGTATCTCTGCCCTTTCTGCCATATCTCCCTCCCTCAGTATCTGCCTCCTTCGCTTGCCGTCTACTCACTCACCTTCCTCCTCTCTCTCACAGTCAGTCTGTCTCAGCTTGGCTGAACAGATAACTCCTGGATGCTCATGTGGGCAAGCGAGCAGCAAGCTTTCTCTCTTCCCTCACTCCTATGTGACACACACCCACAGCAGTCGCATAGAAACACACCTGAGTAGATATAAACAAATAAAAACATACCACTTTGTTACATGCACACACACACGTGGTTCTTTTAGGGTAATGCATGGGAATATGGGAATATCCAGATGGATATGAATTCCAGTGAGAACGTGAAGGTCAGCTCCCTCGTATTGTTCACACAAAACATTGTTTCACAGGATTAGGATTCCTCTAATTCACACATAGAGAGAGAGCTAGCAGGAGATAGAAGATGAAAAAAGGAAAAGATGGGGACAGACACGAAGACAGACAGAGAAATAGAGAAAAAGGAGAAAGAATGGAAATCTATGCGTATTATCAGCAAAACGGGTCAAACTCGTTACAGGCAACAAAGGCAGCTCTCTAATTGCCTGTGCACAGCTCTGCACTGTTGAACTACAGCGGTGTTAGTACAGTATGGAGGGATGGTCTATGACAGTTTGTCACTGGACATACAGTAAGCCTGCTTAAAGCGTTAAGTCATGTACTATGTAACATGTTGAGTGATTCATGGCTCTTCAAACTGTGCATACAGCTGGTTCAATGTAAAATGTATTAAAACATGTTCAAATATGGATAAATTCATCTCTGAGCATCAGCCAACTCTGAGCTCAAACCAGACAAACAGCACATCTTCATCACAGAAAGAAGAGGTTGTAGCAGTGAAGATATTTCAAATGCCTGTGCTAAGCTAACATCTGCTTCTCAAAGGAAAGACAGATTTTGGGCATTCCTAATATATCAAGCCAAAGCTATATTGCCACAGAGTATATGACGATACATATTACATTATTACAACCATTGCCTACTGGAGTTTCTTAATGCAATTATTCAAAATGGCAATTAATAGTTGTCAAATATGAGGATTTGTAAAATGTCTCTTGAAATCAGACCTTACAATGGGCTTTGTGAAATCCTGGACAGCATTTTTCACTTTATTTGGTATTTTATAGACTGAACACACACACACACACACACACACACACACACACACACACACACACACACACACACACACAAAGATATTGCAGCCCAGACTTTCTCCATCTGACAACATTTCAAGTGCTTGTTTTTGCAGCTAAGCTTTGCATCCCTCTCTAACAGTTTATCTTACTCAACCACTTTTCTCCTTCTCACTGCTACACTAAAGGTAACAAAGTAACGGTACAGAAGCTCAATTAAAGGAGAGCTCATTTCCAGTGCCATGTTTTTATTTTTTGGACTGCACTAGAGTAGCTTTGCATGATTCAAAGTTTAAAACAGTCCTTATTCATCTTATCCTGGTCCTCTATGCAGCCCCTTAGTTTTGCCACTGTCTCTTAACAGGCAGTCTTAGGTCCGATTTAAAAGGCAACATTTCCAAAAACAGCAACCTTAAAAGTTTTCATTGCAAACATGAGGTGAAGCAATGCTCTGCACTGCAGGTGCAACAACATAAATCATACAGGTGCCCTATTTTTCATTCAAAATGACACATTTTTCCAAAAGTTTTTGCAGCAGCTACTGTATGAATTGTATATGCTGTAGCTGGATGGCATTTTCTGCATGTAAACAATGCCCAAAACCTGTCAGTCTTGAAGGATGCTTTATTAGCTGCACCCTTACTCTGTTGAAGACATAATGTTTGTTGCAATGTTGGATGCTGCAACTTATTAAAAACTTGAACTATAATAATGTACTCAATATCACATCCATACATACCATATTCAAATTTGGCCACTCCCATCACATAACACCAATCAAACATCGGTTGACACCTGTAAATGACACAGTCTCCTTTGAGAAGGCGTCAATATGTCTGGAGGTGAATTTGAGATCTAGACTAGAATGAGATTAGCTATGACCCACATGTACACAAGTACACAGTGCCCTGTCTCACCTACTGTCTCACCTACTATCCCCCCATACTGCCTTTTTAGTTGTGAACATTAGGGTGTAGAGTGTGCTAGGGTGTGTAGGTGTGTCAATGAAAGAGAGTGGGGGAAGGCAGAGTATCACAGCATAACCATATTTATCAAAGCATGTCACTCTTCAATAACTCTGATATATCAGAAATCTCAAGCGCCTGACAGATGCAAAAAGATGAGGTGAGGAGAGAGAAAGTATATTGAACCTGAAAACTCTGGAGTTTTGAGTTGAGTTTTGCCAACAGCGACAGGCCGCTCTTATTGTATTCTCATATGTAAATAAATTAAAAAAAGAGAGACACACAGAAAAGGAAAGACTTCTGACAATGATCATGACTTAAATCTGGTTGACAGGTTGATTTGTGCACAGTTATGGTAATATGTGTGTGTGAGTGTGTGTGTGTGAGAGAGCAAGAGAGAGAGAGAGAGCGAGCGAGAGAGAGTGTACATGTGCTTGCCTTAACCCGCATGGGGTTGGATATAAAGATGTGCTATGTTAAAATGTCATACATGTTGCTTTTATCAGGATGTGTAACTTTGAGGGCTTTTGCCTCTGGGAGGATCCTTCATATTTCATCATATTTCATTAACATGTTTCATGCATATGCAGGCATGGGAACATGCGTGTGCATACATACACAGACACACACACACACACACACACCACAGTTTGGCTTAGAAGAGAGGGGAAGTAAAGTGTATCTAATCCCACCTTTGTGTGAGCATCGCTGTGACCCCTGCTGCCAGTCTGAACTCAATGTGCCCCATCAGGCCTGACACCCTGAACCAGTCTGAATAGACAACTGCTCTACACATGTCACTGAACCTTTATTTCCCCAGAAAGTCTTTTAAAGATTGCTTCTGTGACAGTCTGATAGTAATGTGATGCTACGTTGATCCCACTTCAGCATTTTTACATAAACAATGTGTAACAGCCACATGGCAGCAATAATATCTGTGGCAGGTGCTGGTGCAGCAACAGTGTGTTTAACAATGAGAGATAATGTGTTAGACACTTTCAAAATGAGACAAAACTGAAACATAAATATACATTAATCATATTCTAAAGCAGAATAAATATGTGCCTGCATCATAATAGAAATAATTTGTGTGTGTGAAGTAATTAAAAGAGGTTATTAGTAGGAAAAGATTAGCACGGTCTCACTGGAGGTGACAGGACACAGTGGTGATAACTTAAGCAGCAACATTAGCAACTGCATTAGGAAAAAAAGCTGTCAATGAAGCTTTATTTATCTATTTATTAATTAATCTTACTTCTGCAGTAGCTGGTACGAAATACGCTTGCAGTGATGTGGAATAATATATAGCTTGATTAAACACTGAAGGCACTGGAAATGAGTGAAGAAGGAGACATTTTAATATAACAAAAGGAGAGGTGTTTTTCAGAGGAAATATTGTATTAAATGATTTATAATATACAAATCAAATATGTTATTTTTTGCAAGCCCGCCCACAACCACACAGTCCCTTACACCTTTGTTAACTGGTAAGACTGCATGAGCAATTTCTCATTGACCAAGTCACCATCCCAACCTTTATTTATAAGAGCTTTATACCCCATTCCCTGTTCTTGCTTTATTAATTATTTATAGATCTATTAAATGTGTCACAACACAACAGGAAGGCCACAGGAATAAACACATAACTGAAGCCACGTCTTATCGTATTGTTCAAGATTGCCCATCTTGGAGCATCCACAGATTGACTGCATTCAAATGTTGGGACTCTACAATCACAGAGACATTTATCCATCCTCCATCCTCCATTTGTAATGCATAATCGGCTGTACCCTATCATCTCTAAAATGTCAAAAAACATGATTAGACACCATGCAACACGTGAACCTCTCAAATACACGTTACACAACAGCAATTCATCTCAAATCTACATGGTAACAAAGCACCTGTTTAAAGTGACCATAAGGACTAACCCTTCCTGCTCCCAGTGAGGAAAATCCTCCCTGCAGACAACCAGTACATGTACGCTTATCCATGAAGAAATGCATCAAGTGTATAAAAATCAAGCACAGAAATCAGTGTGAATTGATAAGACGTGATAAGAGTATCTGCTGTACTCCAGTCTGCTCCACTGGACTGAAGAGTTATGATACTGACCCTGCTCAACCTCTGCTAAGTCACTCAACCACAGTGTGTGTTTGTGTGGGTGAGAGGGGGGTGACGGTAGTACTGAGAAAATGAGAAAGAGCAAAAAGAGGGCAGAGGAGGTGGACCAAGTCAAGCTGATATAGTTTTGGTGTATTCTCAATATTGTAAATAATGCAAGATGGTGCTGTTTCTCATGGATGTTGTCTTCATTCATTTTTAACTGGTTCAGTTACACAGTAGTACTCCAGCATTCTCTCTCTCTCCCTCTCTCTCTCTCTATGTGCATCACCCTGTATGTCTATATATGTGTAGGTGCACAAGTGCAGACATGTACTTAATCTGATGAATTGACCTTTTAGATGAGGTCACAGAAAACATGTATGTTAACAGCTCTCTGTTAATTGTTTTTTCATTGCTGTAATTAATTAAAGTTGAATAAAACCCACTTTAAAACGGATTTCTCATATGAAACGACAGTATTGACCTGCACACCCTCTTCCATCCTTCTTCTTTGGCTATAATTCAAAAGTCAAGTACTTTATAGATTAACATTAAACTTGCTCGAGATTTTAAACCCCCAAAAATACTTAATTTCACGACTACCAACTGAAAAGTCAATAGTCTCATAAAATCACCCCAATTACTGTCACAGTCTTTGCTTCAGGATGTGTTTCTTTTCATGACTCTGCCAAGAATGTCTGGACTGTGTTATTTATTGCATTTTCATGTCTGCGAAACTGGAAAGAGCAATATCACAGGACAGAATAGCAAACAAATTTTGTTTGTTTTTTTTTTTGTTTTTTTGAGTGGATTTTCCCTTTGATGCAGGGCAACAAAAAGCCAGAATTCAAGGCTGAAAGCAAGGACACAGCAGGAACTCCAGTCCTCTGTGTGCTTCCTGAGGCTCGACAATACAGCTAACTGCATTACATTAATTCATATGGTCAGACACACTGTTGATGAAACCCTCTAACCTCCACCTCAGCCTTAACTCACAGCGTGTGTATATGTGTGTGTGTGTGTGTGTGTGTGTGTGTGTGTGTGTTTGATGGGAGAAACTGTGCCTGTGTGTCTCTGTGTGGTGAGTGAGGGCTGCCTGGGGCTCATTGCTCATCTCAGTGGGTATAAATAGAAAAAAATACAGAGCCAGGAATATAAGAGCATCATAGTGTGTCTGTGGTGTGGAGAGGCTGCTCAGAGCTAAAAAAGCATAAGATCTGATAGCAGGTGGATGGGATGCAGGATTTAAAAGCTAAACAAATGTTGAATCTAATAGCCAAGTGGAAAGTTTGTTCAATTGAAACCATATCAAATGTGGTATCAGCAGAACAGTCTGTGGGATTCAGACCAAAACAACTTCTTACTGTGTTGAATACCAAATCAAAAGGCATCTTCACAGGGCTTACTATCACATGCTGCATTCACTGTCTGTTAGTTTATTCATTCTCAACAGGTTCAAAACAAAATCCTTGGAGCAGAGTTTGCAACCCCTGAGTAGTCTGGTTTGTTTTGGCATTGTTTCAAATATTCTGTTATATTCTGTACTGACATAAAAATTTGATTAAGCGGCGGCTGAACAGAAGGGTTAACTGGCAGAACAAATGGCATGTTTATGATTCAATGGCAGGGCAGAGTTATTCAGAAGGTGGTGGGGTTTTTTAACACGCGCACAAGCATGAGGGATTTTATGAGACAAACATACCTGAACGTCACCACACCTGGCATCCATATCACTGCTCCTCAAAGAAGGAAAATGCACCTGGAGGAGGAGGAGAGTGAGGAAGAAACAGGGAGGGGGGACAGGGTGGGGGGTGAGAGGGGAGAGACGGGGCGTATAGCATTAAGAAAAAGCACTTGTCAGGTAGCCCATTAGAGTAACCATTACAATACCAATCTCTGCTCCCCATCTTTCCCTCTCACAGTGTGTACGTGTGTGTGTGTGTGTGTGTGTATGTGTATGTGTGTGTGTGTGTGTGTGTGTGTGTGTGTGTGTGTAATTCTCTTTGTGTGCCTCTAGTCACCAGCGGGGAGATGAGATCATTACCTGTGACTGCGAGGCTAATGTCACACACAGCCTCAAAACACACACACACACACACAGGGCCACACACATGCACATACACACAGACACAGACAGACACACATACACACACACACACAGGGCCACACACATTGCACATACACACAGACACACACACACAGACACACACACACACACACACACACAGAGGCAGACTAAGGAGGCTAATGTGACTCTGCCTCAGTAACAAAACTACGGTGACCGCGGGGCTTGTCTCCATTTGGATAAGGCAGCCTGTTTTACAGCCTGCTTCCAATAGCAGGAGATGAGAGAAACAAGAGGATAGAGAGAATAGGGAGAAATGACAGAAGTATGAATAGAGGGGCATCTAATTGGAGACATGGTGGGAACGAATAGCCGGCTCTCTCTTTCTAGTGGAGAATAAAAAAGAGGCTGAGCAGCACTGTACGGAGAGAAAGGTACAGCTGCAGACATAATGTATGGCTCAGAATAAGCTCATTAGCAGAGGTGTGACTATGAATGACAGATGAGGGGGAGATGTAAAGGAGGAGGGAGGGTTGGGGGGGTGGGTGGGAGGGGTGGAAATGGGTCAGAAGGTGGGGATCACTGGACCTGGCATCTAATTAACTTCTCCATCAGCCCTATGGTTCTTACCTCATATTATGTATCTTGACAATAGGACCACTGCATTGACATGACACTGCATATATGCGTATATGGCACACACACAGCATGCATGGGTGACTTGAACAGTGCAGACCTTCTAATGTGATATGTGTGCGTGTGCGTGTGTGTGTGTGTGTGTGTGTGTGTGTGTGTGTGTGTGTGTATGTGTGTGTATGTGTGTGTGCCACTTGGAGCCATTTATGAGATTGTACCTACAGGAAGTTTAATTTTTGACCTGCAACCTACAGTTTACACATAACATCCTTCTCTGTGTAGATCTGTGCAGGGGACTTTCTATTGCTTTTTGAATCTGGTAAATTATTGTATGCACACTATTAATACACCATGACCTCACAGCAGGCTTATTAAAGGTTCCAATTACTAACAATAACAACATTTCAGCTGCTTTATTATCATGCGATTTGAAATCTGCATCCCCCCGCCTTCTGTCTCTATATTCTATTTTCCAGCCTGTTTCCAGAGGGGAGAATTCAATGTATAAGTTAGTATACTACAAACACCATGTAGTTAATCAGTGCTGTGCTTTGAAAGAGAGGGGAAAAAATGAGTTCTCATGCAATACAGTATGAAAATAAAGCTAGAGGTACAGTCAGTGTTTATTCTTGTGCTGCTCAGAAGCACAAAAACTGTGTCAGAACACATTTCACCCCCCACACTGAACTACATATGGTAATGCTGTGGCTGTCTCTCTCTCTCTCTCTCTCTCGCTCTCTAATTCTCTCTCCTCCTAGTCTTCCCCTTCTCCAGTCGTCTTCTGCTCCCTCTCCTTAATTGTCTCTTTCAATCTAATTCTGTTTTCAATTTCAATTACTTAAGCGTCACATTAGCATTACTGGTAAGCAGAAACAGTATTAACAATGCAATTTACTAAATGTGTGATTTGGCCCCTCTCTCTTTCACGGTGCCTTGTCTCTCTCTTGCCCTCTCTCTCACCTCCCAAACACGCACACCCACTGTGTCCCTCTCATTATCATGTTGCAATCATGTGAAAAAGTGTAGGAATATTAAATATTAACTGCACATTCATTCTAGGCAAGCAGAATATGAAATGAATTAATCATGGCGTACAAGGCTGTCTAGATTCTTATCCTTTATCTTTATCTGCCTTCATGTGCTGTGGGGATGTTTCACAGGAAATTAACAGTGGCCAATCAGAGAGGCCAGTGTGTGGATTGTATGTATGTAGTCTAATACTGAATGCCACATGATACTCGTTCATCCTGTGTACATAAAAAAGCACTCCACCACTTTTTAGAGTCACAGTTGATTTACTAGTCGTGGCTGGTACTGCTGAGCCTGTCAAAAAATCTTCGGTGACTCATAACTACACATTTATATCAAAAATCTTGTTTTACACGCTGAGGGTGTGAGGATCGAAAGATGTGGGTCCTTACCCGTCAAAGAGGATCTGACAAAACATGCGATAGAGTTGCATCATGGGAAATGTAGGACCCAACATCTTTAGAGCTTGACCCCTACTAAGATCTCTGAGAGGGGAGAGGAGCTCAATGAGTTTCTTTCAAAGCCACACTTCAGGACCTTGCTCTACTTTGGGAGGAATGATTCTCTCTTAACCATCTTTCTCTCTTCTCTCTCTTCATCTCTCTGCCGCCGCTATCTCTCACGCTTGATGGCCCCCCCCTGCATGCTCCTAATAACCCATGATGAGTCCTCCACACTTGAGCACCCTCCCATCAGACACCCGCTGAGACTCATACAACCACACACATATGTATACACACACACACACACACATGCGCACGCACACACACACACACACACAGACAAACTCTACCCCACTGTGTCGGACATAGAGGGGTGTGGATGATGACAGCCATCAGCAGGGCAATTAATGGGTCCATCCCCTGCTTACAATACAACAGAGGGGAAGATGCAAGAAAAACAACATTAGCCAATATGGCTGGATCCTAACGGTATAATTAGCCTAGCATGCTGTTCCCCACTTGGACCCTGAAAAACTCAAAAGCACAGCAGTGAGGCAAGGACGCGGTGAAGGAGGGAGAGGAATAGTGTGGGTAAACACACACAATTCAAAGATGAGGAGGCTGAAAAGAAAAAAAAGCAAAGAGGTGAATAAACAGCAGCTCAGTAGTAATAACTGCTCCAAATCTGACTCTGTTTTACTCTAAAAAAAAAAAAAAAAAAAAAAGGGAATGAAGGAGTACAGGAGCCAAGTGAGCTTAGAGAAAGAGATGGAGGTAAGACAGATAAGTGAGAGGGAGGCATAAAGGAGAGGTGGATGAAGGGAGGGAGAGGAGAGTGGCGTATACACAGGACCATGCCTGTAGCATACTGATGCTGCTGTAAGACATGCAGTCAGCGTGGCCTCGGCGAAGCAACCAAGCATGTGCTGCAGAGGGCTGGGCTGCCTCATAATGGTCTGTGTGTGTGTGTGTGTGTGTGTGTGTGTGTGTCTGTGTTTCTGTGCGCACCTTCATTGTTAATTATGATGAGGTTCGCAAATGATACAATGTGAGAAGAAATGGGATTAGAGAAGAACATGCACTGTATGTCGGTGCACGCGTGTACTCGGGAGTTGTACGCAGGTGAAGCACATGTGTGTGTGAGTGCGTGTGCGTGGCGTTGCTGCAGTGGGCGGTGGGTTGTTCATTATGCTGTGTGTGTCTCCTCCTGCAAAGCCTCTGTTATCACAACACAGAGCCCCGGCAGCTCCTGCGCTAGCTCTGTTACCATACCTGAGTCCCGTGGGAGCTCCTATAGCGTATTCTGCTCCTCAAGGACAGTATACTGGAGCTCCAACAGAAACACAGACCATCACAAACCATCATAACCATCTCAACTCTTGAAAACCTCGCTGATTAACATGGGAGAACAAAGTGAATCTATTTAAACTGGTAACAAGAATATGAAGTTTGTTTTTCCTATATGTATTTGTTTAAACAAGATATAACAAAACTGAGAGTACCCCTGGTCAATATCACTAAAATGTAATGTTATTTTTTTTTAAATATTTTATATGCCCGTCTTTGTTTTTGATGGTGGACTGGATCTCCTCCTGGAATTGCCCAAATCTGTGGAGATATGTTTCTGTCATTCTTCACAGATAACTCATTTCAGCTGCTCTTTGCTGGAGGGGTTTTGTTGCTCTACCTTCCGCTTTAAAATCCTGTAAAAGTGTTCTATTGCATTCAAGTCAGCGCACATACTGTACTTGGCCAAGTCATACGTCTTCAGTCATTGTTTGGCTATACATTCATGGTGCCTATAAATGTCATCTCTGCTCCATATCAGCACATTCCTACCTTGATGTTTCATGGTCAGTACTATGCAGTCACCGTGGTAGACCTGGTCAGGCTTGGGTTCATGTTCTATGGCAAGGTTTGATCCAGCAGTTTTTGCTGTTTTGTCAGCAGTGTTTTTTTCTTTTTGGATGTTGTCCATAGAGGTTGACTTCCTTCAGGCAGTGTCTGATCTGTCACTGAAACATCAATTTCCACACATAATCCTTTTGCCAAGTCAGAGGCACTTGCCCGTCTCTTTTTCCAAGTCCAAAGGTAGCGTAAATAGTGAATTGTACTGTATGTGCTGTCATTCCACCATTACATCTTTTACCTATTATTGGTAATATGGGTCCTCCTGTACCTCCTTACCACTGCTGCAGCTGTATTTTGATTTCTGAAAGTTTTGTTATTACTGCTCCTTTCTGCCATATTCTAATTAACTGTGAGCCCTTTGTTTTATAGGAAAAAAAGAGTAGACATAGAGGAAAAAAACAAAGATAGAATGAAATTGGTCAAGTGTGTAATTCTTCACATCAGCAGGATTTGAATTATATTTGAAATCCTCTGTGAAACTAAATAATAATACCCTGAGATATTATTACAACTGCTTCCTATTGTAAAGTACAGCCATTAAGCTTTCTACATAATATATTTCTCTCCCTTCCTGCTCTATTTGACTCTGTCCAGGAGACAACAGGAGGTCTTCCTTTGTGTCTCACTCAATCCCTTATTATCACCCGTCTCTCAGAAAGAGATCCAGAAATGGATTTCATTCATTAGCAGAGATGAGAACAGTTTGCAGGGGGTACCAAAATGTCTTTCTGCGTCTCTAAAAGTGTGCCACATTGGAAAAAACATGGGGAAAATAAAAAAAAGAGAAGCAAAAACACTCAGCAATGTTCCCTTCCATCTTTAATGAAAGAGAATGAGAGGAGCTGTCTCTTTCTGTCTCCCACTGCTCCAACACAACCTGATTACTGTCTGATGATGATGGCACTACTTCCTGACATCTAATTGAAATAATTGTGTGTAATCACTTTAAAAGACTGGCAGGAGACATGCAAGCGATGAGAAGTAGTTAAGAAAGGCAACGGCATTTTAATTGAATCTTCCCAGATGCATCTGATTCCATCAAACAAGTGTAAAACCACCAGGAGACAGGCAGACACTGCGGTGGCACAGTTCAATTGAGAGATGAATAGTGGGGTAATGGGTTTAGGGGCTGTGAAAGAGAGCAGGGTTTAGGTGGATATGCTTCAGCCATTCTCTCATACTCGAACACTTTATCCCACATAATCTGGAAGAAATCTTCAGAGTACCACACTGTATCCAGGTTGACTTTCCCAGAAACTGATCTCTAATGCAGTATTTCACATAAACAACCCAAAGCTTGGATTTTCTACCATTATTGCTGATGTGCTAAAAACCAGCCTCTCTGGCTCTGCGGCACCAAAGCTAAAGGCTTATGATCACAAGACAGAGACACCTTATGGGTTTTGTAGGGATGGATATAATGACTAAAATGCCCAATCTTGGCCCTCCATGTGCAGCCGCCGCTGATTCGTGGGCATGTGCACCACAGGGCCACTCTGTTGGTTTCTGAAGGCCCATATCACACAGAGAGCCGAGGCCAGGGAGAGCCTGTCCACAGCCATTTCCCTACTCTTTAATCTCAGCGGCCGACTGTAGAGAGCAGCGCTGCACATTCCATTAATGTAAAGTGGGGCTTGAAGGCCCGTAATTTATTGGCTCTGCAGACTCGCCTCCCCTCATCTCACTCATACTGGCTCCCGGACACCAAATACTCCCCCTGACACCCGCCGACACGCAGCACCCCGCACTCAGCGTTTTACACTGTTTTGCTTTCTTTCTCTCCCTACCTGCCGCTTCACCTCTCCCTCTGTCTACTCTTCTCTTCATACCTTTTACCACAATCTCTCTCACTTGTTTTACCTTTCACGCATGCATATAGAGAATCCCTCTGCAGCACCTTTCTCCAGTCACAGCTTTTATTACATTTCTCATCATTGCTCTTATAGTTTTTGCTGTGAAAGGAGATAAGTATGAAGAAGAGGGAGGAGGCCTGCTTCTTTAGTGTCTGTATCACTGATTTAACACATTGTTTAATTACGAACAAATGTAAAGACAGAGCCACAGAAATAACTGCAGGAAAACAGAAGAGTCCCTTGATGAGAGAGATGTGAGAGACAGAAAAAAAAGGGGGGGGGGGGGGGGGTTTCGCTTCATTTATTGATTCTCTTTTGAATCGGCTCCTCCTTCCCTTTCCTTCAGTCTGGACTAATTATCATGATCTGTGCTGCTGTAGCAAGGATGCTCCTCTTGACCATAAAGCTGCCTGGATGCTAGAGTACCACACTCTCACTCTGCCAGTAGAGACAGATAGGTCAGGAGGGAGGATCAGCAAGACTGGGGGGGGGTCAGGGGGGGGCGGTTTACTATGACTGAATCCTAAACCAAACTGAGCTGAAACAGGACAGGATTTTCTAATTGAATTAAGATTAAGAGGAGAGCTGGGTTGTTGTTTTTTTTGCTGTTGTACTGCCTGTCACATAAATAAGAGAAAAAGTAAAGCAGAGAACAAGAATGTTTTATGATTTTTGTTTGCTTTTGATTACTAATTTAAGGAAGTTAGTCAGGCAGTCTGCTTTTTGTTGTGTCATCAAACTCTAAACTACTGTACTTATAAGCTACCCCTGTGTAGTTTTTAACCTCTAGCAGCACTATGGGACACTTGGTTTTATGAATGAATCTCCATTTTGTTCATTTCATGCACAAGGATGAAGGTAATGCATATGATTTCACACTATTCCACTGATTGACAGGTTGTGACAATATGACAGTTTTGAACATTTTCTTAAATGGAGGTACAGGAGCTGGGCATTTTAGTACTGAAAAGTATCATTTTTACTGATATATACATATAATTTTTAAAAAGGGTATATAATGGGTCACAAATGACTGATGACTGATCCACTACAAAGCTACTGCAGTAGTGTCTCATAGTTTAAGGCAAAAAACTACAGACAAAATGGGTTTATACTCAACATTGCCGCTTCTAACTCTGCTGGGCTTCTAAATCTGACCTCCATGAGTGGGAAGCCAGTGAAGGATCACAACCTTGTTGCAGTTTCCTACTGGTTACAGCCTTCCCAGACCTAGAGCATCATGGGAACAGAGCAACAACAATGTATGTTCCTTGTAGGAGTAAACACCAACCAAAACCCCAGCAAAACAGGTTTTTGTCAACACCAGACAATTGACATATTTTGGTGATTTTTTAATTGAAAAAGGATAGAATATGGAGCATAAAACAGAATGAGGTTTTATGTGACAAACAAAAAAACATTATTGCGGCATGTGCAAAGGTTTGGGCACACTACACAGTCAGTATTTAGCAACAACCCCTCTGGTAGATATCACAGCTTGCAAATGCTTTTTGTAGCCAGCTAAAAGTCTTCTAATTCTTGTATTTGGCATTCTTCCTTGCAAATGGCTTCAATATTCCTGGGCCATCTTGCATGTACAGCTCTTTTAACATCTACTCAAGGATTTTCAATTAGGGGACTGTCAGGGGGTCTATGAGGGCCATTCCAAAACCTTCAGCTTGCATCTCTTGAGGTGCTTGCATGGTGGATTTTGAGGTATGTTTTGGATCATTATCCTGTTGTAGAAGCCATCCTCTTTTCAGCTTCAGCTTTTTTTTTTTTTTTTTTTACAGCTGGTGGGATGTTTGCTTCCAGAATTTGATGGTATTTACTGGAATCCATTTTTCCCTCCACCCATGCAGTGTTTCCTTTGCCACTGGCTGCAACACAACCCCAAAGCAAGACAGATCCACCCCCATGCTTAACAGTTGGCAAGGTCTTTTTTTTCATGAAAGTAGTGCAGTGCCTGTTAAAAACGTGCATGTATTGCTTCTTCAACGCATAGAAAAGTTGATGAGAAGTGTGAATGAGTATAAATGAGAAAGAAAGTGTCATTCTATTATACACAGATGTTATAAATAAAGAATATTCTAATGGTAAATAAACCTTTTTTTCATTTCAAGTAAAATATTTAAAAGTAAAATGAAGTGAATCAATCATTTCATGCTTTTGGATTGTTTCTTTTCTGTGCCTTTAGTTCAGATTTGAGTAAGTATGATTGCTCAAAACATGTCTCTTTTTTTTCTCATGGTGGTGCTTCACAATATCATCCATACTTGATTAAAAAGCTCTGTTTTTGCTGTTTAAAGCCAGTTTAAAAAATGAATGATCAGTCAAAATATAAAAATTCTCAATCATTCATTGTGTATAATGAGCTTGCACTTGACACTGCACTTACCATGTGTTTGAGAAACACAGACTCCAGACTTCAATTTTAGTTAGACAAGAGTCTATGTTTATTGTTTGTATTTTAGAACACAAACACAGCAATGTAATATTAGCTATATACACTAACTGTATATAACTCTAACTATATACATCATTATTTACACATCATTTAAAAGGCTCCATGTAACAGGGTGCCTACAGGTGGCAGCAAGTTAAATTTAAGGCTTTGTAAGACATTTTAATGCCACGGGTTAAAATTTAAAGACAACTTTGCAATAAAAAATAAGCACCAGATGTGAATATGTAGGCACAGGTATTCATAATGAAAAAATACACATAGTCTGTTCAAAATGATCAGTAAGGCAAAATTATTTTGAGAAAATCAAAGGATAGATACAGTTGAGCTCATAGGACTTTGTTTTCACTTTGCTTTCCTAGACAATATCTGTGTGTAATATCTATATATTTGTTTACATGAGTATTTGTTGAAATTATATAATCATGAAAGGTGTTTTGTCATTACATTTTTGACCTCATATAACTGGTTCTAACTGAATCAGCCATTTCTAAACAGACAAATGGTAACCCAGCATTTAATAGTAGCTTGCTTTAAGATAACCACCACACAGTGATAAATTAGTGGCACAGTGGGACAGATCGTTACTAAGGATAGCATCCAAAACAGCTTCACATTGGGCGGTATCAGTAATATAAGTTTGTATGTTACATTCATGAAGAAGACTTTGGTAGTAGTATCCAGCAAAAAATTGAATGAGCAGTGAGTTGTAAAGGTCCACTGATGGTGCAATTGAAAAACTCCTGTTGTGACAGCATAACAGGAAACAACTTCACATTTGGCACTGCATTTTCTTAGGTCCCCAGCAATACACCTGTCAATTGTGAAGCAGATTGGATGAAAAGTTGTGGAGAAATAAGAAGAACAGACTGACAGACAGAGGGAGACTATTTTCTTTATAGTTAGATACTGTTCCTTTTTTCCTCTTGCTGCTCCTTCTTTGCTGATTGTTGTCAAAGAGTTCTATTTTAACTTCATCAGTCCACAGCACTTGTTTCCAAAATGCATCAGGCTTCTGTAGATGTTCCATTGCATACTTCTGACGTTGGATTTTATGATGAGGATGCAGGTAAGGGGTTTCTTCTGCTGATTCTTCCATGAAAGTCTTGTTTGTGCAATCATCACTGCAAAGTGCTCCATCACTCCTGAGTCTGCTGAATCTTCTTGGAGGTTTTTTTGCAGTCAAATGGGGATTTTGATTTGCCTTTCTGACCAGCATAAGAACAGCTCTCCCCCAGAGTTTTCTTGGTCTTCCATATTTCAGCTGTTCCATTAAACTGCCATCTCTTAATTACATTTCACACGGTGAAAAGTGCAAACTGACAACGCTTTGCTATCTTCTTATAGCCTTCGCCTGCATTGTGGGCATCATAACTTCCATTTCCAGTCTCACACAGCTGCTTAGAGGAAGTCATTTTTACTGAGTGTTGAAGAGAGAGTATTTGTAAAGCTGTGTAATTGGCACCAGGTGACATTTTGTAATGACAACTGTTGATATGCTTCAGGCCTAATGAGCCAATTAAGGTTTATTACAGGAATTGTAATAACTTAATCATAATAAGGTTTACCTACATCATGTTTGCTATCACTTTACTGGCCAAAGTACTCCTTCATAAACTATGAGTGTGATAATTCATGTGTGATTTGAGTCAGATACCTCTAATGACTGTTACACATCCACTTCTGAATCCAACCCTTCAGTCCATACAAGCAGGTGTTGGTGAGCTATTTAAATCTGGTTCTGTTTCTTACTGATCGCTAACCACAAAAATATTTGATCTACTGTATCATCCTTATCCATAAATGTTACCAATTATGCTCCAAATGGTACAGTTACAAACTTGTTGTTTAATTATAGCTTAGTTAAAAATAAATGATATGTGCTGGCTTTGCTTTATTACATTTTGGTTAACATTGTGTAACACTGCTCTATATTAAGACTAATGGTGACTGTGATTGATTCAACATTATATTGGTTGTTATTATGATCATTAGAATAATAGCGCTTCTCTTTTCTTGCCACTGAATATTTTTCCCCATTTGGCACAATACAGACTCCAACAGGAATCATTATTGGTTGATTGTAGATTGGTCATATGGGAGTTAGGCACAATCACAATCACAATCAATTTCAGCTATTTTAAAAAACTTGATGAGATTTCACACACAAAAGAATGTGAGACTGCAATAAAACCAAGAAAGTAGATTTTTCAAAACATTTCAGATATGAATACAAATAAAACAAAAATAAGGGTTATGTGTGTAGTGAGGAATTGAATTATAGAAAAGGAACAATAGAACTGGGACTTATTAGAGGTTGCTGAGTTTTTAAATTGATAACAAGAGGAGGTGGTTAGGAAAGGAACAAACAGTCTAAAAGGATAAAAAGCATCAGAGCAAACTGTGGGTTAATCGTATCTAATTAAAGCAACAATTAATTAAACATCTGCATTTCTCACATTTCCATTGTTTACTTGTATGCGCAAAAAGTAGCTTCAATCTGTCTCTTAACACCACAAATTGTAGACTCACTAAGTGGTAGTTATATGAAAACATAATTGAATACAGAATTAGTGAGACTATCAAGTAAGCAAGCACTGCAATATTTATGAGTTGATTAAACTGTGTACACGGTCAGAGAGGAGTCGTGAGAAGGGCGCAATTGGCCAGTGGGCTGCTTCTTACTTATTCATGCTAGGGGCTAGACGTCTCTCTCTGTAAATTATTTAGACCTTTTCTTTGTGTGTTGGTCTGTGTGTGTGCGTGTGTGTGTGTGTTTCAGAGCACTGTGTGAGTGAATTATTAAGGTTATGTGTGTACAGCCACAGCAGGGATTCTCTTTAGAGGGGTCACTGGCCATGCTGTTGAAATAACATTATTATATTGCCACTTTGTGCTCCATGTGCACGTGTGCACGCACGCTCATGTGTGTGCATATGTGTGTATATCCATCAGTGAGAGGGGTTTTCCATTTAGTGAATGGATCCTTGGGGACATACTGTGAACAAAAAGGCCAAACTGATATTGAGATAAAGATGACATGATGCTGAGACGGAAGGGGGAACCAAGAAAGGAAAGGAGGAAATGAAAAAAAGGAAATGCATTCATGGTCTTATACATCTATAACAAACCACTCCTTTTACTTTATTCCTACCTCAGAGGGGAATGAGTGCACGATGGAAATTCATGTCCTTCCATTATGAGTGTATTGTCAGGTCTGACGGTAGGGGTCCAAGGAGAGGTGCCTGTGCATTTGACGAGTTAACATGTGAAATAGCTATGCTAATCGCTATGCTAATTGCGTTTCTGAACGCATGTTAGCACACTGTGAGCCATTTCACAGCAAACAGCCATGGCCTAAGCTGTGAATAATGACCACTTCAGCTTCTGCAAGGATATGTAAGCACTGGGCTGCTGATAGACAGGGTTAGTGGGTGGCTTAGAGAGAGGGGAATGAAGAGTGATAAAGAGACGGGAGGTGGGGGTGGAGAGAGGAAGAGGAGGATATAGATGGAGGGAGAGAAGGTAGGACAGCTTTCTTCATAATTACTCACATCTGTTTCACCACTCTCAATCTCTAAGTAATATTCATATGACCGAGGAGACAGAGATAAAGGAACAGCCCTTACTCAAAAATCTTGTGGGTGCATTACATCATGGACAATTAAGGCGACTGCCTCTTCTGCAACAGATTTCTCCCTGTTATTTTCTAACACTGGTACAAGATGGTGAGTCTAGACAAAACAAAAAGCATCTGCTCTTTGATTCTGGAGTACTCACACATTCAGTAACGTTGACATCTTAACAGAATTTCATAATTGAAAGTTTCTCTCCAATTATCAGCTTCATTCTAATGCTGCATTTCGGTCGACAAAAGCGTCATAGCGGCAGAAAATGTAGCCTCCACATTCACTCAATGCAACATGGGGAGACATGTTGCATTGGTGCGGAAAATGCCAAAAAGTACATATCAGTGCTTAAATGTAGGGCTGTGCTGATGAGAAACAGCTTTTAAGATATACATCTGTAGAGTGCCTTGAGGTCTGATTGGGGTTCACATATCGTACTGTATGTAATCTTGCACCTTGATGAAGTTAAATAAAGTATAAAATAGTCAAAGTATCAACTAGAATGAATGAATGGATGATTGTGTGGAAGGTAGGATATCTTAAATCTGCTTTGAAATATGTTCAGTAGTGTGCAATAAACTGTATACGCATGCTAATGGGGAAATATGCAAAACCTGGCATGGTCCATGTGTAATGCGTAATGTTGTTTGGGGGGGGGGGGGGGGGGGGCAGGAGGAAGAGGGGGGTACGAGAGGATGGATGGAAGAAATGCAGAGCGGCTGGCCTTTGAACCCCTCCTCTGGGACAACCGTAGATTCTGCTGAACATTCTCTCCTCCGCATCTCGTTGCTACACGGTCTCCATGGTGATCATTACGGATGGATGGTTTTTGCACTCTTCGCTCCTCCGTCACCTCAGCACAGGTGTTCTCCTGTCACAGCCTGGTCTCCTTTACATATCTTATCACATGCTCCTCTTAATGAGGCACATATACTGGGAACCCTAAAACAACTTACACCCCCCTTCCAACCTTCCGGCTATACTCATCCATTTTCTCCATTTTTACGCTTCTGCCTCCACCTCCCCCATGTCTGTCGCTGGATCAGCAACCCTCCTGGTGTTTTCTGCATTTTTTTCCTATTTCCTCTTATTTTCTCTCTGCATTCAGTCCAAGGAGTGATATTAGAGGCTCACAGTGCATCCCAGAGCGAGAGAAAACATGTCTGTGCGGATGCTGCCTTCATGTTAATAGACCATGGGCACAGACAAGAAGATTCACCCAAAGGTGAAAGCATAGACATATTCTGCAGGAGAGATGATTTGTCTCCCACTATTTTAGCACAGAACAGTTAGCGCAAACACTTGATATGTAGTCCCAGTGCCAAAGAGCTATTAAGGATAGGCGTGTCACTGCACTTACAAACACGTTAATGTTAATGAAAAGGGGCAGGGTGACTTCTTATGGCTACCGTTTAGCCTAGCGCTTAGCCTAGCACTGAGGTAACAGCTGCTGTCATGGGAATGCTAATGAAGCTAAGGAAAACAAAGCCTGGTTAATGAGAGCTCTGAGATAAGAGAGCAGAGGCTAGGACACACATGTACACACATACGCAAACACCTCATACAATCACACACACATTGTGACAGGCTTTTCTGCTTCAACACTAATTAGACAGGAAGGACTATATGTGGAGGAAGAGCTAACTAACTGTCCACATCAATACTGCATTGTGAGAGCCTGTCTCGGCCATTGGCCTCAAAGACACAGAGAGAGGAGGGGATGGAGGAGAGGAGGAGGAGGCGGGGGGAGACAAATTAAAGAGAGAGCAAGACATGGAGGGCAGAGAGGAGTGAATCTGCAGGAATGAAGATGAATTCAAACCAACGCCTGTGTGAGTGTGATCCACACAGGTGCTACATGCAGTGTTAGTAGAGATCCAGTCCACATATTACAGTACAGGGAGCCATAAACAGCCACCTGGTGAGAGCTCAGCAGTCACCTCTTTGCGTATATCCACCAGCTTTACTCCACATACAGTATGTGCTGGCATGTGTGCTCACACACGGTTACATCTATACACAGATCAATTGTAAACAGCAACACACACACACAGCAACCCTAGCACCTAACCATCAGACTCATATACAAAACAATTTGCACTAGCAGATGTTTTATGGGAACCAACACTGCAATGCTATTACAAAAAAATAAGAAAAAAAGAAATTAAAGTACGATACATTTGCAAAATGTTCACTGTTAACATATTTCATTTGCTCTCACTAAAATATGTGCTCCAACCTGTGCTTGTGTGCTTTTGGCAACTAAAGCATAGATAAAGGTTTTATGGTATGTGTAGGCCACTTAGAACACTTTTAGGTAAAGGGAAGATTGTGGTCTTGGTTAAGAGGACATATACCGCACATTTAAAGGTCTATATTACTGGTATGTCTTTGCATGATAAAAATCCTACTAAGTTTTGCCTCTGTCTAAAACATGCAGTTTTAGCTCCTGAAGCTTAATGGCATTCCTCCTGAGTAGTCCACTCTGTTCTGATTGGCTAGTTTATGGAAGCTGCTTCTCTGCAGACTTCCAGCAACATGGATGGCTAAACAAACTGTAATCATATCATTTCACTCCTCTGTCTTGTTCTTTACTGAATGAAGACTTCTTAAATACATTCGTACATGTTCAAACCCAATCTCAAGTATTAGCAACCAACCTTAGCAACAAAGGCTACATAGCAGATGACGAAGAGGAAGTAGAGTAACATTGTAAATGAAGCGTTCAGAGCCGGCTGAAGCTCTGGCTTTGGCTTGCAGGGAGCGTTTTTATATACCTTAACATCCAGTTTTGGAACTTTGCCCACATTTAGCATTTAACACCTGACATCAGAACAGTATAAAAATAACCAAATCAGAAAAAAAACATGATATGCCCTCTTTAAATATTGAAAGCAAATGCTGACAGCAAGTACAGGCCACATTGACAATACTGAATCAAAACCAAATGTTTATAGTAGGATAATCCTGACAACACCTGACACAAAATCCTGTCTCCCTCTCAATGACTTCTTTACTCTATGAAAATGTCACCTTACGTTGCCAGAGAACATTTTCAAGGCTGGATGTATTTTGTAGGAGTGGGTGTAAGTCATAAGCAACATAAAGCAACCATCAGAATGAGACCAGTGTTTGGTTTTTAGCTAAGTTAAAGCCACATCCTCCAGACATCCTCTCCCTGCCCCCTACCAGACACTCTCTCCCCTCCATCTCTCTGCCGCCGACGCTCGGGGAATACTAACCACTGGGCTTTTCCCCTCCCCGGGCTTGACCTGATATTGCTGCCACTCCTCTTCCACGAGCCCGAGGCGATGGCTGAACTTAAACTAGGTTAAGGGTGAGAATAGAAAATACAGGTGCAGTAACACAACACATACAGCATGAAGAGAAATGTTAGCTTAATAACCATCCAGCAAAGATTTGGGGAGTGACTACCCCCCCCCCCCCCTCCCCCCGAATCTTTCTCTCTCACTATCCATCCGTCACATCTCTACCTCGCATTTTCTTCGCCTCGCTTTCAATCCCTCCCCCTCTCTTGCAATCTATGGCCTTTTTTTTTTAATCTGTCTCTCCCTCTCTATATCTCCTCTTTTGCAATCTCTCATTCTCCATTTCTCACTCTCTCTAGTACAATCAATCAGTTCTGAATTACTCATTTACTCTGTCTCTCAGTGCTGCGTATTCTCTCTGCCGCCGAGGACTCCGTTAATTTTCTCTCCTCCCTTGCTCTCTCTTTCTCTATATTCTCCTTGATAGAATCAGATGCTATTTGTCTATTAAGGGGCCACAGGGATATTTAATAAAGGGCCTGTAATAACTGCGTGTGGCTACGTGTGTATGCGTGTGCAGCCGTGTGCATGTCCGACCGGGAGGGGCGACTATCCTTCCATTCTTCGCCATGATGAGGAAATTAACATGTCCGATGTGGTGGCTGATGAAAAGTCATCTCGACGCCAGCGGTGAATGTCGCAGTTAATTTTCTATTTAGCTACAGTAACCCTAACCAACTCTAATTGATTAGGTGATCAAAAGTAATTGGTATTAGGCAGTAGCTATGGATTCATTTGTCTTTTATGAATGCTAATTGACCCCAGACTGCCCCCGATGCCCACACCTCCCCTGTTCTCCGCTCCTCTTCCTCGCCTCTGCAGCACTCACTGAACCCGCAAGTTATTCTACATTTTTCTCAGAGCCTTTCTTTTCTATATGTGCGTGTGTGTGTGTGTGTGTGGGGGGGGGGGGGTAGTAGTTTTACATGGCGACAGTGTGTTTTCCTCCGCTTGTGTACGTGTGATTAAGTATTCGGCTCTCGGCCGCCTTGCCCCTCAGCCTTGGGGAGAAAAGCAAACAATTCTTTTTGACATCCATTATGTGTGTGGCTTTGTGTGTCTCCGTTCGTGTGTGCGTGTGTGTCGAGCACTCACATGTACCAGTATGTCCATTTGGGAAGCAAATTGGAGCAGGGAAAACTATGGGACTTTGGGAATTCATGTGGGATGAATCTAAATAATCTAACCAAGCATCATTTCCTCAACCCATGTTTGACATTTATGAGACGAGGTAAAAAAAAATGTTAAAAAACTGAATGCAAGAAAATGTGTCTCCTCCTCTGCAGCCCATACTGAGCCTCTCGCACTCAGCCACATGCAGTTCAATCAAACACACACACACACACACACACACATACACATTACACAGATAAACATATAACCACAAACCAAACATATTCATACAAATACACACACAGGTAGACACAGAGTTCACCACATTAGGTCTGATAGCAGTAAACAGTGTTACCCTGGAAATATGTCCTCTACAAAACTAGATATTGATTGAGGCTGATCAGAAAGAGATACTGATCGAGAACAATCTGACACTGATGTTAACTGACTGCTTTAGCTGCTCCTCCACCAATGAGCTATTGATCAGGCTGGTGGGAATCTCCAAAGAGTATTTTTCTGTTTTCACTCCACTGTGTCCCCTGACATACACAGATAACACCAGCTCACCCCAAACACTAAAATGAGGCCTTATCAACTTAGGCTTACTTCATGTACCTGGCAATATGTTTGTAGCAGAAACACAAAAATGTAAAGTATGTACACACAAATACACACATATACACAAACATATACCTCTAGCAGCTGGCTGAGGTTATAAGGCTGTCATGGCAACCATTCTGCAAAGGTGTGATTGGTCAAGGGAACGAGGTGCATAGACATGTTTACTGTGCAGAGGTATGGAAATTTGCAACACATAACAGGAACATAGCAGTTCAAACACACAGGCACCACTGGGACACACACACACACAAACACACACACACACACACACACACACACACACAAACAAACACACACACATACACAGTCTAGCACTACTACACACTAAGTTTTCTCATGAGGCAGAAAAGACACGCCAAAATTGGTGTATACTAAATAATGAGTAAACAGACAAATGTATACTGACAAGTCATTAATTAGTTAATGCAACAATATAGAAAGTGACAATTTTAGTTTAGATTATCTTTAAAAAAAAACTTTGAAAAAAACACGTCCAGATGTTTAATTAAAAATATGCTAATGTGCTCACAGTTTGGAGGCTATCAAATTCAACTTAACAGAAAACACATATTTTCTGTATACATTTCAATTACAGTCGCACATTTTTCACCAGGTCCACTGAAACAGAGGGGGGGGGGGGGGAGTTTTTTTCCATTCGTCTGAAATTAGACATCTAACACAAGGTTCATCTTTGACTAAATGACAATTATTCTGGCTCCAGCAGCACACAGACGAGATTAAACATCAACATCATTAATTATGATTACAGTGCTCCAACCTCTCAAGCAGCTTGACGAAAAAGCGTAATGGGAAATTGATTACTGAGATAAATATTACTTTTTTTAACACACAGTCACAAATCTAGTTTTTTTTTTTTTTTTGCAGCCTCACACTGATTTTGTTTGTCAAAGTCATCAACTCCATTATGTATGTGGGTGTAAGGATGTGTAGCATGTTTTGTGGAACACACACACACACCAAAAAGGGAGGTGTGATCATATCTCAGGCCCTTTCCCCACACCGTGAGTCCCCTGTGCCCAATTAGAGAACAGAGAAAATCAAACCGGTCAAGGCTCAGAAAATGATCGATCACGCTGACCCCATGTGTGTAACATATATGTAATATGTCAGGCTATAAGCTGGGCTAATACATCAGCTAACACATTTGTTGACCCTGACATCCCCCAACAATCCCGTGGTGACTTGAACATTTGGGTTGTGGTGACTTTAGCAGATGGGGAATGACAAAAGTGTCGTGCTATGATACTAACAGCCAGCTTTGTATTGATTATTTAGTCAAAAATGTTTTCCTTTTGTGTGTGTGTGTGTGGGGGGGGCATTACAGTATATGGTTCAGTTTACACTAGTGGTATGAGGTTAAGATCTATGCAAATCAGCTATAGCCCATTCGATATCCGCATGGAAGGGGTATAGTACTCTGTGTCCCTCTGCATTACCCTAATTAATCATTCATACCTCACATCTACATATTCAAATTACCTGTACTTAAGCCACAGCAAGTGGGGGAGGAGATGGATGAGGAGGTGGAAGAAGAAGTAGAAGAAGAAGAAGAAGAAGAAAGTACTAGAAAGTACTTGATATGGGGCAGTGACGTAAGTATTAGCCCTAGCATACATGTCTTTGATGGTGGGAGGAAACTGGTGCAACCCGCTGGAAACAAACCGATGCAAACACGAGAAGAACATGCTAATTCCACACAGAAAATGCGAATGGGATAAATAAGTTGCAGAAAAAGACTAGAGGAATGTGAAAGTGAAAAGGGGGGGGGGGGCTCCTGTTTATATGATTTCTGTAAAAGCAGTTTTGTTCCAGACTCTTGGATTTATCTTGACGTCCCCTGACGCGTCCAAATAGCGTTGCAAGCTAGCAGTTAGCCTGTGACCGTGCAGCGCCGTCTGCATTGGCACTTTGGTCTCCTGGTTACTCAGAAGAAGCCTCTGTGCTGTCAGAGCCGCAGCTCCAGAAGTCTTTATGGCCACAGCTGACAGACTCCAACCTCTGCCCTATTAGTGAACATACTGGGAGCCTCTGTGCTCTTCTCCTCTGCTCTCCTCTTTCTGTCTCTGTGTGCCTCATCTGAGAGCCTTGATTAGGGCTTCAGGGAACCAGAGCACAGAGAGCATGGTGACAGACAGAGAGAGGGAAAAGAGAGGAGAGAGGAGCGAAAGGACGGGATGCAATAAGAGAGACAAAGACGCAAGATATTTGAAATATTGACCAAAAAAAGTAGATAGTAGTGTGTTTTATTACGTATTGCTTTTGTATAAAAATAGAAACATTTGAGTGGACATGAATAGAAGACAGAAGTGTGATAGAAGGTGAAGTACAGGTGGAGGTGAATGAGAACGTGAGGCATGTGGTGCACAGTGAGAGTTGTTTTGTTTTAACCCTGTGTGTTATTGATGCACCAACCAAACCTCAGCTATTATCACCCACTAGTACCCCCCCCCCTGAGCTCATCACACACACACATATAATCTATACATCATGGACAAGCCAGGAGGGGCGGTGGTTTGAGTGGTACCCGGTGTGTGTGTGTGTGTGGGGGGGGGGGTTGTGTGACAGATTGAGTAAATCTATGTTCTGCTGAAAACTGTATGTGTTGAAAGTCTAAAGAGTTGAAAGGCCACTGCGAACTGCTCATGACGATTGCCCCATGCTGGCAGACGGTGGCATGAAGGTCAACAACTGAGTAATTGCCCCAAACACAACATGTGCCTGTCGAAATCTGAGACATGACTTACCTACATGGTAGTCAGGCACTGTAAAATGTCTGGATTGTCTCCTTTCTAAAACGCCTTCATATCAGCACCAAATAATCAAAGAGAATGTTACATTAATTTTTTATACATTAAATCTGTTGGAGTGTATAGTATCCCTTTAGCAGTTAAAGACTGCTCCGTGCCTCTCTGTGCTACAGAATCTATGTGGAATATCTACAATTCAGTACATTTCCACACATTCACAATTCAAAACAACCACTTTAATCAATATTACACAAAGTAAAAGGGTCTTTACACATCAGTGGAGCTGTAACTAGTATTATTTTCATTAATGATTACTGCTCAGTAATCTTTTTGCATTAATAGATGATCTTCAGATGCAGATCACAATCTCTTAGAGCCCATGATGACCAAGTTTAAAAAGATATTACATTTACAATGACAGAAAACTGAGAAAATAAACAAATCCTAACAGTTGAGTAGCTAGATCCAGCAAAATATTTGGCAATTTGCCTAATGATTAAATAAATCATGTCTGCAATTCATTTAGTTAACTGTTAATAATAATGAACTGTTCCACTGCTACATGTCAGTGAGTCTTTCAGACCGATGAGAGAACCAGGATGAGAGTAAAGCAGTTATGGTTGCAGAAGGCAAACAGATGACCCTCGCGCACACGCTAAGCACAGAGCAGTGTTAAGATAAAGGTTAGCTGGAGACTGGGAGGATGGGGCAAGGGATAGCTTGGTGAGAGCAGGGCTTGGTTGATGGCTGGCTGGGTTGGCTGGCTGATGAGGAAAGAGGCTGGCTGTCAGTGCGAGCCTGTAATTGAGGGTGGGTGTGAGCTCCCCCCATGGATTCCCTATATTCTCTGACAGCTGCAGCAGTACAGGCTGTTCACACAGAGCCGTAGTAATCATTATCATCTGCTCCTAGAGACTGGACTCCTGTACACCTCTCTATCAGCTGGTTTACACACACGACATGCGATGCATACTAAATATACGTTTAGTCCAAAATTGATATATATAATTCAGAATTCAGTCAACTGGCAATGAGCGAATGCTTGACGTAAGGAGAATTTAACTAAGTGTAATAGGGACTACTTTCTGTGAAGGAGATGACCTATACAGCTCATACTAAAAGACAGACAGACACACACACTCAGACATTTATTTCAAAAAGCTGCTTTGTCATGGGATTGAAAGAAAAAAAATCCTTCATTTTCTATTTCGATCCATAGCTGAGTGGTGTGTTTGGTAAAGTGTAGCTCCTCAGGGAGTCTGGGCCTGTGATCTGGCTGTGCAGCAGGTTGAAAGGGAACTCACATCAGCCTAGCGCATCAATAAACCAGACTTAAATGTATTTCAGTTTACCATTTGCTTACTTCTCGCTGGCATTTCAAAACTCTTTACAGCTGTCTCTTTCTTTCTCTCCATCATATTGTTTACTGACGGGGACAGCCGGGCATGTGGCAGTTTATAATAAACTCGCCATTCTTTGTCTTGTCTTTTATCTTCTCCCACTCTCTGTCCTCTCTAAAAGGGCGGGTGGGGGTGGGGGGGGATTTGTTGCTAACCCCTGCTGTATTAGTTTCTGTTGACTTTGGGTGATCAGCACACTTTGTCTGGCCGATGGAAAAGCTGGGTTGTGGCCTGGCTGTCCCCTAAACCCTACACACACATGCGCTGCCATTCCATGTAACTCACTTGGAAAGCTCTGAGCAAATCTTCTGCATGGTAGGTCACCGGGGCCCCGAGGACCCTTCCCACTTGACACAGTCGCCCACAGATGTGGCCTGCCTGTAAAGCACCGAGCGGTCGCAATGGATACGCAGTTTCTAGTGGTAGACGAGGGAGCAGCAGCGAGGTCAGGTTTGGACAGAACCAGAGACATGCTCCACTGGACCACACAGACTAGCTGCTGTCGCTCTAATTGGCTGCAGAGCAGGAATGAAAGCCCAATACACTGCACTCATATTAGCCTCAGCTTTAAGGACAATAGGAGCTGAAGGACCAAAACAGCAAAGCAGACAAGAATTAATGATAGCCATTATGGCTGCCAGCAACCACAAACCGTTAATATCAATCCAGGTTTTTACAAGACGGGTAATTAAAGGCCGAGCACGCCAGGCTGCATCTTCTCCTGTGTAATATTTCCGCTTTTAGTGTAACACATCTGACAGTGAGTTTCAATTTTACATCTCAGCCGCCTCCTCTAATCTGTCTTGACTATAGCTTTGGGCTATTTGGCAAAACATTTATGTTCGTTTGGTTTAGTGTCTTAAATTAGCCCGCATCACGCTGCTCTCAGTCTGACCTGTTTAATACATCTTGACACCAGCAATTCTCTAACAAGCGTCTGAGTGTGCCCAGAAATGGGCTGTTTGATTCATACGTGCTTCTCCTCTCCAACAGGGGAGTTCAAAGACTCATATTTTGGTGAGGATATAAAAAGGAGTAGGAAATCCCAGGAGAGGGAGATAGAGAAAGGAGAGAGTATTTTTTTATGCTGAGTGTGAAAAAATGATGTTAATTGCCACTGATTCCTCTGTCTCTCTCTCTCTCTCTCTCTCTCTCTCTCTCTCTCTCTCTCTGTCTCTCTCTCTCTCTCTCTCTCTGTTTCTTCTTCATACGTAAAGCGTCTGGCAAACCAATTTGCACCAGCAGCACCAAGGAATTTCTGTGTGCAATCAGATAATATGCCGCAGAGCCAGAAAGGCTTAGCTCTGAGTCAAGATAATAGTTGGATTTAAAGAAAATCTCATCGCATGCTTTCTATTTCTCACCTGCGAGCAAATCATAGACATAACCCGTAGACGAACAATGACGAAATCCATGTCTACTTGTGTGTGTGCATACTACGTTAACTGTAACTGTACGCAAAAATTCACTGTTAGGTATGTATATATATGTATTGGTACAGCTGGGGGGGGGGGGGGGGGGGGGATGAAAAGAAGGAAATAATATTTTGGTCCTTTATTTGAAAAATGTAATTATCCAACAATGGCACACTGGGCATAACTATTACTGAAACAGTTTAATTGTGTTGCAGAGGAAAAGGAAAACAAGCCTTCTGTTTCCTGTGAGGATTCAGGACACCTGCTGGCAGCTGTTTTAGAGTTGCTCAGAACTACTTCTTACGACATGTTGCCTGACCACATCAGAAATCAAAAGTCTTTTATGTCATTCTGAACGGCTTCACTGAAAAGCTAACCTTCATTTTGGAATACAATATCATTTAAATACAGGGATATCTGTGCATATTTTAATAATAAAGGGGGCTGCGAAATTACATGTGCATGGGTAACCAGCGTAACTTGGCTAAGCCGACGTGCATATATCCATGAGCATGCTACAGCTAAGTGGTGCACGGCCAAAAAGTTAGAATTATTACTAAGTGTATTAATAAACTATTTTCAAAGTTTGGATCAGGGAGCACATCAAACCGAAGAAAATCCAGACCAGTTCAGGACAAATACACAAACCGCTATACCCCTAATTCATATATTAATGTATAATATGTACAATAATGAAACATAATAAGATTAGACACATCCAGAGGGCAGTCTAAGTATTTAAAGTGGAGCAGAAGCAAAGAAATCCTGGAGATGTGGTTTTGACAAGCAACACGACATTCACCCACTTTGACAGCCGACTTGGTGAGAATGACGTTGGTGGGAGAGCAGGAATGAATAAACTCCATCTGACATGATGATGAGCCCTGACCTTTGAAGATGAGAGGAGGAGGATGTAGAGACGGGACTCACACTGCTGTGGGGGTGGCTGGGTGACACAGACGCAGATGAAAGATGGGTGCCCTTGTATGCATTTGTGTGTTTATTTGTGCGTCTCCATGGGCTAGGACACACATCATACACTAAACATTTATGGGCCTATCTGTGTTTGTCAGCCAAAAGCAACATTTCCTTGAAAATACTGTATGACATGGATCCGGTGTGATACAGTACAGGCATAGCAGGGGCAGAGTTATATTTAACCCTGCTCAAGGCTCCTGTGTTAGGCTAGAAGGGACAAACTTTAACCCCTTGTGTCTCTACCTCCAAGATATTAAAAGATAGGTTTGGATTTCACCCACATGCACAGATCTAGATTGTACTGAGTTAAATGCCTAACAACTCAACTCTAGCCAGGACCAGGTACTGGTATGTGGATTTGGATACCTTTGGTTGGGGCCTAAGATAAGTTAGCCAGCTGCTGGTGGTAGGTTCAAATTTACCGCACAGATATGAGTAGAATCAATCTCCTTATCTAACTCTCAGCATGAAAGCGTGTGTTTCAAAAACACTGAGCTTTTCCTTCAGGATAGGTTCAGATTTCTTCACGATAACAAGGGGGCACCCAAAAATTCCTGGAAGCAATTGACAGCAAGGGAATAAGGTGTAAAAATTGGATTATCAACTGGGTGGAATATCCGACAGCTTGGTGAGTCCGCCTGTAAAGTGAGATCGTGCTGAGTGGATCAAGTGTTTTTTCTATGATCGTGAACAAACCTTCAGTGATTTTTCTCGTCAAGTCACCATGGCAGGTTTTTTTTTTGGGGGAGGGAGGGTTGCCCAGGAAAACCTTAGCTGAAGCACTGACTCCCTGTGACTTCTTTTTGTTCCCACGCTAAAATTGACATGGAGGGATTCACCACTGTGGATGGTAACAAAAGATGATTGAAATATCTGTAATGAATTAACGCTTACCATATATACACTGAGAGAGTTACTGTCAAAAAATATTGAGCTATTGCATAAAGTAAGTCAAAAGGTTTGTATGTGTGCTACAAGTCCAATAAGAGAGAGAATTATATCATACATAAAGACAAAAAAGTAAAATAAAGACAGGCACCATTTTTTATAAAGCGTTTGTCTCCGTTAAGTTACAACCTGTGCAGCTCTCT